>NW_009731208.1:0-37827 GCF_000703405.1 Apaloderma vittatum | reverse complement strand
CAGGAATGGGGTGCCTGGTGGCAAAGGTCACAGGAAAGGCCGAGGTACTCAATGCCTACTTCAACTCCATCTTTACTTATAATCCTGGCCACCAAAAATTCCGGGTGCCTGAGGCCAGAGGGGGAGTCTAGAGGCAGGAATACTCCTTCTCAGTGAAGGAAGATCAGCTGAGACTTAAAAACTGAAAATACAGAAGTCTATGGGACTAAAGAGATGCACCCAGGAGTGCTGATGCTGCTGATTTATGTAATTGTGAGGCCACTTTGGGTTATCTTTGAAAGGCCATGGTGATCAAGCAATATTCTTGAGACTGATTTCCCCGAAAGGTCATGTAGTCTCTGTCTTTGGAGGAATATTTCCTACCTTTATGACTTCTGATTCTGAGTTAGAGTTTCCTTCATTTCTTGGGGAATGTTACAAAACTAAGCAACCACACTGCTTCTGAATTGGGGGGATGAACTGAGGAAACTACGGTTGTTGGGAGACAAGTCAATTTGGAGATTGAAAGCTAGGTCTATACTGTATGCATCAATTCTTGATTTATGTACTACAACTTTGAATGTCAATTTGAATATCTAACTATTTTTAAGCATGTCTAGTTTTAAACTTTATATGGTTTACTTTTCACAACTCTTAAAATTAGTAATAGTACTGTAGGTACTTACTCTTAACTTCCTTTCTCCTGTTACAGGAAAAAAAATCTTTAGTATCCTATTTATCACTAATTCCTTGTATACTATTCATGTTTTATTTCAAATTACGATGGATTCATCTTTGGTATATCACTGCTGTTAGTAAAAGAAAGGCCTTACAAAATGCAGTGACTGGCACAGCAGATAGCTTAAAAATCATGTTAAACTTCCTCAGCTCCTATCTATATCCTATCCTGTTCTATAGATACTTATGTATAAAGTATTTTTAATTGCTTGAGCAATTAAATGTAAGGTCATTTTTGTTTATTATGGGCTAAATCTAATGCAACTTTACTGAAGCCTTTCATTTATGATACTGTAACATAAGATGAACTATGACCTCTGTACTAGTAAAATCAGATGGTTCATCCGAAAAAATGTTTTCAAACATTGTGCAAGAAACATTTCAAAATCAATACTCCCTAAAATTACTGGCACTAAACAAATCATATCGAGGTCTCATACACACAAAATAGTCCTGAATAGGTTAACATAGAATCCTAGAATCCTAGAATGTTAGGAGTTGGAAGGGACCTCAAAAGATCATATAGTCTAGATCATCCCCCTGCCAGAGCAGGATCACCTAGGGCAGGTCACGCAGGAACGTATCCAGGCAGGTTTTGAAAGTCTCCAGAGAAGGAGACTCCACAGCCTCTCTGGGCGGCCTGTGCCAGTGCTCTGTCACCCTCACAGTGAAGAAGTTTCTCCTCATGTTGAGGTAAAATTTCCTATTTTCTATCTATCTTAAATCCATTATTTCTTGTTTTGTTGCTGGGTACCAATGAAACAAGGTTGTCCCTTTCCTCTAGACACCGATCCCTTAGACACTTATATATGTTAATAAGATCTCCATATAACTTCTATGGCAGAAAATGTTAAATACAAAGGAACAGCAGAAACAGAACAGTTGCCGGTAAGTTTAAATGTGAATATAATGCCACCAAAACCATTCTTCTACAAACTCTTTCAATGTTATTTTCAGCTGAGAGATCTCAAACTGTAATGTCTTGATTTAAAAAGCAATTTGTTGAAAAATATTGAATAAAGCACCGTTTCTTTAGCCTTTATCAACTACTTTTGCTGGAATTATTGAGAAACCAGGTAATGGTACAGCATGGCATACACACAAAGCATATAAATATGTAAGCCTAGGGATTTAGGATTATATCTGGATGCAGAGATCAATAGGATGCATAAAATTGGCAATCAAGAGAGGTAAGATTTAGGGAACAAGCATAAATTTTTAGTCTTGCTGGCATACTGACTAAGCTTAAAGCTGCATGTTAGTTTTATCACTGTGCTGGATATACCTTCTGGTGCATACACAGTATATGCTAACTGTACTTAGCAGTGTTTAAAGTGGTCTAGATTGTGACAGATCAGAGAACTGGGCAACACAGCTTGGAAGCAGCAAGTGGGTCAGTGCTTATTTCCAGCTCCCTCCTGGAGAAGCTCTGTCTGTCTGGCCGACTGCCCCACTGCTGCCTGCCCAGGAGACAAAGAGGCAGGAGGGCTGTTGCAAAAGGAGGCAAGAGCTCTGACCTCTGCTCCAATGAGCCTCCTCTTAAAGAAAAGGGAAAAAAAAAATAAAGAAACGAAAAGCATGTAGAAAAACAGCTTAATGCCTTTGGGGCAGCACCCAGAAAAGAATGGGAAGCCTAGAGAAGGAAGCAGCCAGGACTGAAACTGATGCTGAAGCTGAAGGACTGAGTGAAGGGAGCAGATAGAGTTGGGACATGAGGAAAGATGCAGTTCCATGCCGGTAAGATAAGTAAATAAAGTGATGGTGATGGAACCTCATACACAACTTTCAGTCTACTTTAAATACTGACCAAGCTACTTTAAACATACATCCAGACTCCTTATCTTTCCCTTCCCCACCAGTTTTCTCCCTAAAGCAATAAATAGGTGCTCTCAGTAGGAGTTGTGGGAAACAGATTTCTTCCCTGTGATTGTTATCAGGGTAGCTGACACACCTTCAAAAGCTGTGTGAGTTTAGGTTTCATATTCAGCCTCTTCAGCTTATTTTCTGGCTTCTGTGCAATATTGCACTTAATCTGATTTTTCTGTCTTAGTGATATTTATGGATATTATATTTTACATTAGGACTATTATTTATGACTCGGTCTCCATGGTTAAATGCTAGTAGTACTCAACATATTATGCAAGAAGGGAAACAGGCCCTTACTATTCAGTATCTGAATAATAATATGATGGGTTGAATTATGCCCTGAGTTAGTGAAATTACATGTCTGTCAAAAAGTAGAAAGCCTATCTCTGCAATCAGAATACAGAGGGCCATAGAATATCAGTCTTCTACTGGTAAATGAGGCAGCATGATACACAGCCCCTCAGCAGGATGGGACAAATCCCTAAATGCCTACCTCAACTACAACTCGAACAGCCCGAACTCCCAGATGCTTCAAATTTTGGGAGATACTGGATGTTTTTATATTTCTATTGGCACAGGATATTAGAATTTATATCATTCTTAGTATAAAGGAAGCACAGTTTGAGAAACAGACGACTCAAAATAATTTTAAAAACTCAGGAGACTACTCAGGTTGTTATCTGCTATCTGAAGCCTTGCACTGACAGGCTGCATTTACTTTCTTTTTACTAACATTTCTATAGATGCCATACAATATAAATAAAATTAGCCTCAATTAACCCACTGTAGAATTTATCTTGAGACTTTCTGTATTGTTCCAAAATTGCCTGAATATGCTTTACATATATGCTAGAAAAGATGTAGTGCAATAGATAATTTGATTATTTCATATAGTACATGTAAGTTAACGTTTAATTTAGTTTCTGTTTGTTATACAAAGTAAAAAGCATTTATTTTGAGAGATTCTCTGCTAACCAGGTAAGTCAGTTGAAATTGCTCATTTATTTTTAAAGTAAATCCAACATTCCTTCCGTCTCTGTTATTCTTTATTTATATATACAGTTATAATTATGCATATGTGTGTGGATGAAACTATAACAGCATTTTCCTGTGCTTGTGAGCTTTAAAATTCTGCCATCTATGTTTTGCTTCTGTAATGTCACTTGAGGGACATTTTATGTTTTCAGTAAACATTGCCTTGAGGTTTTTGAAAGTATACTGCTTCTTTAAACCAAGACAGAACAGATGGAAACTTATTTGCTTAAACAAATGGCTACAATTTTCTTCAGGGCACAAAACAGTATCATGAACTTGACTGAGAGCTTAGGAAGCTTCCAGAAGTTTTTAATCTTTCTTTGCTGGCAAGAGGGTGGAATTCACAAATTTTTTTCAAGAAACATTTTACAAAAATCCCCTTGTCCCTTTCCTATTTCTTTTTTTTTTTTCCCCTGCTTTGAAGCAAAGCACTGGCGTTCTTGATTCAACTGACCTTTTGGATTAAATTTTTATGAGACTGATTTTGCATGACAATGCAACCTATAGTATTTCAATAGATTTCACATTACTCAGTTACCAATTCTTGCAATTTAATCTGTGAAAGAGATGCTGTGAAAGACTGATATGAACTGCCAATAAAATGATGCATATTTGTAGCATTTTTCATCCTTGCAAGGATGCATAGAACTAATTCTTGGCTATCCTAAATGAGGCAGAAACAGGGCTATCATTTTCCCATAATGTACATTAACATAAACTGCAGCACATCCTCTGAGTCAGGGTCTTTATTGATCTCCGTTCAGAACATGCTTGTATCTCTGTGTCTGAGAGAGAGAATAATCCTAGTGCTTTTACAGCTGTTTTAATTTAAACTCCACTGATAAAACACAGCTATAATAAAGTGTGTTGGAAGAGTTCCCAGGCCTGACAGTTATCTGTAAATTAATGGAAGTCATATACTTGTGCTTGTTTGAAAAATATGTAATATAGCTTAAAGTAGATAACAGAACTCACGTCTGCTGGAGAATGCTAGAAAAATGTATAGACAAAAGTAAGTTTTTGTTATGAATCTCTTATGCCGGCAATACAGTCATGGTGCTACTAATACAGGCAAAAATAAGGTATGATGTTTAGTTAGAAAAATAGAGTACTGTGTTCAGCTCTAGGGTCCCAGCATCAGAAGTGGATCCAGAAGAGGGCCACAAAGATGAAGGGAGGTGAAGCACCTGCCCTACAAGGACAGACTGAGCAATTTGGGGTTGTTCAGCCTGGAGACGAAAAGGGCCTGGTGAGACCTTAGACCAGCCTCCCACTACTTAAAGAAGGCCTACAGGAAAGTTAGGGAAGAATTCTTCATCAAGAAGTGGAGTGACAGGACAAGGGATAATGCTGTCAAACTGAGAGTAGATTTCAATTAGATATTTGGAAGAAATTATTTTCTATGAAGTTGGTGAGGTACTGGCACATGTTGCCCAGAGAAATTGTGGATGCCACTCCCCTGGAGGTGTTCAAGGCCAGGTTGGACAGGGCTTGAGCAACCTTGTTTAGTGGAAGGTGTCCCTGCCCATATCAGGGGATTTGGAACTAGACGATCTTTAAAGTCCCTCCCAATCCTAACCATTCTATAATTCTATGAAAAACAAGCTCAATACATTTCTGGGAAGCAACCTCAATTAAATTAATCACCTATTGCCCAATCTCTTAGATGCTCTTTCTAGCAATGTACATACTAGGTTCATTTTGGAAGAGGTCCAGCCTTGTATTCCTTGCACCCACAAAACATCCACTGGAGGTCTGCACAGTTCACATTCTCTTGACATTACTTCAGCAAGTAACTCAAACACAGATGAGTCCTTAGCATCATTCACACAGAGTAGAGTGCCCTGATGAGGCTAAACCTTACACACTAAAAGTTTCTTTCCTCCATTACTAAGTTTTTGTTGAGGGTTAGGGTTGAGCTGGTCACTGAATGTTTACAGATACTCTCAAGCCCCCCTCCCTTCCCAATTGGGAAGAGAAAGGGAATGAGGAAGAGAGACATACAGATTGGAAAAGACAACTAAACAGCTTTAAAATAACAATTATAGTACTAATAGGGGAATAATTAAAATAATTGAATATATATGAAACCAATATCAAACCTGACTTCTCCCCTGATAGCAATCACCACTGATGCTGCAGAGCAGGCGGCACCAGGAAGGTCCCAGGCTCAGCAGCAAATAGGAGCTGGATACAGGAGCTGGATTCAGGAACTCAGAATCGGGATCAAAGGTAGAAGATTGGATGGAGTCCTCCTCAGATGCTGGCCTTTGATGAAGAAACTTTAATCACTGTGATCCCTCTGTTTTATACTGAATATGACATATATGGAATGGAATACTGTTATCGGTCACCTGTCTTGCCTGTTCCTCACCCAAACTGCAACCTTTGAGACCCCTTTCAGTTCCCAGCAGCCCCAGCGTGGCACACAAGATCCAGAAGTGGCCTTAGTCACCACAGGAGCAAGTATAAGCAAAAGCCTTTCTGCATACCAATCCCCGACAGTAACTGTAAACATCAGGTGTTAACTTCAGAAAGTGCAGTCTCTCAGAAAATACTGAGCTGAAAAGTAAAATCACTGAACAGCATTGGTTCTGTTAACTCAAATCAGGAGAGTTTTGAAGATGGGAAAGGCAACGTGGCAGCTAGATCTATCATCTGTGCTCAGATCCTGCACATGCTTCTTGGAATTGAAAAAGCCAAAACAACCATGTGGTACCTCAACTGTGCTTATAAACCAAGATCTCAGCAGAGTGCCAAACTAGAGCAAGATGACTCTGCCTGCACGTGTTTACACATCTGGACAGAAGATAACAGGAAGGCACAAAGGTAAAAGGGAACACAGAATAACAGTGGGACGGTGTGGATGTATATGGTGAGGAGTAGTTGGAACACAGTTGCAACATAGTCAAAGTCAAAGACATCATTTTTGTAAGCATCTCTGTAGGATTTGGAGAAGGACTGGAATAAAGAGAAGAAGGCAGCTTTGTTTAAAGGGAGATGCTTACAAGCATGAAAGGTAAAATAGAGGGAAAGTTACGCAAGCTTGTTTGGAAATGTAACCAGTGGATAAGGGAGTCTGGTAGCATAGATTGACTGACAATGGGAATTTGGCCTCCCAGCACTCACAAAATTAGAGAAATCATAGTCTGTGAGAGATTGCGAATGTGAAGATAATTTACCTGTGTTTAATGCAGTAGTTGTAAGCTATTGGAAGGGCTGTAGAGCCAAATAGCAGGCTATCATTGCAACAGCATTTTGCATGGATAGCAAGAGGACAAACTTCATTTATTCAGGGCAAGAGAGAAGGATATTGCAAGAATTAAGTCATAAAATCATGTTAGTCTGGATGAATTTTGGCTGTGACGAATCATAGAATCATAGAATCATAGAATGGCCTAGGCTCGAAGGGACCTTAGAGATCATTTCACCCAACCTCCCTGTCATGGGCAGGGACGCCTCTCAACTAGATCAGGCAACACATGGGGACCAAACAGGGAGACTTTATTAAGAAAGAATCTTCAGGAAATAACTGCCTTGGCTGTGTGTCCAGGTGACAGACAAGTTGATGATTTCCACAGTGACCAAGAAGACAGTAAGAAAAAGCTACATTGGATAAAGGAAAATTAATGTGAGTTTAGGCATTTTTGAGCTTTAGGCTTTGATTGCTCTTCAGTCAGGTCTGAGAAGGGGGCTGAGATTTTTATTTCAGCAGATATGTGTTTATTTATTTTAGGTTACTATCTGATTCATTAGGACATAAACTGGATAGTGTTAAATCTTTCCTTTGAAGTACGTACATATGTTTTATACCACCGAACAACAGTTCAATCCAACTAATTCACATCGAATTATACTAATATACATACACATGTATGTGTATGTATGCATGTTTACACATATAAAGAGTGACATATATTCTTAAATGTAGGCTGTGATATGCATAGCATATTCAATGGTATCTCTAAGCATTCCTTTAAAATGCTCTACAGAAATAATTTCCGTTAACATTTAAATTGACTTCAGTTTTTCTTGAACTCGAGGGCCTTTTACAAGTCTTGGTTTACTGGATAATCTTGAATACAGTAATTCCTTGGCTTTGCCTCAGTTTCCCTTAGCCTATACAAAGAGAATAATAGTATTGACTTCGCTTGTAGAACATCTGAGAGTAGGTGAAAAGCACTATGCAAGATGCAGGCCCATCATTAGGAGCTTTTTCCACGCATCACAATTGTATTTGGACGTAAGGGGAATGTTTCTCATCTGTTTAAAAATCTCAAAATGCAGTAAGAAAGAAGAGTTTATACCACAGTTTTGCCACAAAAAAAGAAGTCTTGTTCTAGCTGACGTACTTATTTCCTGAAATATAGCCAGTCCTCATACTAAACTATCTGGTTCGCCAAAGCCCAGTCTCAATCTTTCAAAAAATCTTTAGTAGTCAATGTTCTAGTGAAAACTTCACTTACATCCTAAAATGTTGTCATTTTCTCTTTCGCATCCATCACAATTTCCCATTACCTCCCCCTTGCTTGTGTGCACAATTTCAAGTCAAATGGGCATTTTGGGTTGTCTAGATTGTGTGATGAAGGCCTTATGGGATAAACATTTATCCCTCAAAAGTCTAACAAATGAATTGCTTTGACAGACTGTTTGAAATGGCACTCCAAAGAATGTATAATAGTGGATGATATATTTTGCTCCAGTTTGCTGCCTGCATGAGAGAGCACTGGAAATGGAACCAACAGAGTCGTGTGTGTAGGTAGGTGGTGGTGACAGAAGAGATAGAAAGGTAGCAAAAAAAAATCCCCAATTTTTTCATGTTTTTTCATGTAATTTAAATAACAATTCAAGTTACAGCTTTAGGGGATAGTCAGAATTCATTATACAGCCTATAATTTGTGAAAAATACTAAATGTGTCTCAGACTGAATTATGGGGTTTATCCAAGACCAAGGAAGTTAATGAAAGGACAAACGGGGGTCTTTTAGCCGATTGGCAAAAAACTTCAGAGCTTTCATAGACTTCAAACAAGCCATTTTAAGAACAACAACAACAACAATAAAAAAGCAAGAGATTTCAAATTCTGTACAGAGGATAAAGTAAGTAATACCATCTAATCCCTGAACAAGATCCTCCAGTTACAGGAAA
Organism: Apaloderma vittatum; assembly: GCF_000703405.1. Taxonomy (NCBI): domain Eukaryota; kingdom Metazoa; phylum Chordata; class Aves; order Trogoniformes; family Trogonidae; genus Apaloderma; species Apaloderma vittatum. Next base: position 29,062 of record NW_009731208.1, on the reverse strand, counting down.
TAAAAAGTAATTTTCATGACATTTTTTAAAAAGCTTGTCAAGACCATAGTTATATGCCCTTCAGAGCCTGGCTAGTACTCCCACATTAGCTGCCACATCTGGATGTATCAACACACTCAACATTAGCACAAAGTCTTTTCACAATGTAAACATCTTAATTGCCCCCCAAACCCATTCTCCTGCATAAACATGACAAAAACAGAATTTTTACCTCTTTAGCAAAGATTAGTTAGGAATGCCAAAAGCCCACTACATCTCTACAGTGTGGAAGTGTACTCACAGCTTTATCTTGCTATCTATCACTCTAGGTAACACCTACAAATACTTTCTATCTAAAAGGAACAGCAACAGTGATCCCCAGGGTATTTCTGACTCTTCTCTTTGTATTAAGTCAAATATGTTGTTGGGAGACCCTCTTCAGAATGAGAGGCCAATGGTGCATGCTCTGCAACTGCCAACTGGCATAAGAATTCTTTCATTCATTACAAAATGCAAAAGACTAATTTTTGTCCTTTCTTCCTCCCTGTGGCATTCAAAATGTGGGAACCACAATGACTTCATAGAATCATAGAATTGTTCAGGTTGGAAAAGACCCTGACAATGACTTCCTTCACCTGAGCAAAGAATGGACACAAGTTTGGGACCTCTCATTAGGACCGTCACTTGTTTGGGAGGCATAGGGTGGGTAGGAATCTTCCCATGTTCATCTTGTTATTAAATACCCATCAGGGTTTTTTTTCTTTGTGGAATTGGAAGTTATGGATTTTTTCTTTCATTTTATGTTGCATTTGTAATAATCCCCCACATCATTCATCATCCAGCACAGGACTCAAGTTCATAAAATAAAGAAGTAAATAATAACAATTAATCTGTCCAGTGTTACTTAATAATAGCATGAACTACTCCTGGGAGCCAGGAATAATCACCACTAAGTGTATTATACAGCAGCTGAGGAAAACCTGATTTATAAACCCAACTGACATGCTGCAATCTAATGGGAACTGCATCATGTTGTGGAAAGCTGTAGTAATTTTGAAATTACCTCTCTTGATATGCTGGAAGATAGCCTGTGCTTTACCAGGAGCTACATCTACACTTCTCTCTAGGTCACCATCAAGAGGTGCCCCTCAGCCTTGGCTGATGCTCCTACTGCTTCACACATGCCCTCCACATGAAGTGTCTTTGGGGATGTCAGCTTCTCTATTAGATTTGACCTGCTACCATTTTGGTGCACAGGAACTGTATCTGCCACAGACTGCCTCATAACTATCACTTTCTTTGATCCAGACCTATAGAAAAGGGCATCCTTTGGCATCCCATCTAACATGGCATGAGAACACCCACATTGAACCACTCCAGGTTGCTCAAACCAGTTCTGGATCCTTGCAGTAAAAATGCTGCTCTGTCCTTACTCTGTGACAGGAGGAAACCTTTTCTCTAGAGCAAGATTGTCATTCAAAGTCTGCCAGAAAGGGAATAACGTCGCTTGCACATTAGCCATGCTTACACCCTTAGATGACATGACATTAGATGCTCCCCCTCCACCTTTGCCTTCCCCTCTCACTGATTTTATCTCTCATCCTTCCATTAAGGCCCTGTTCTCTCCACAGCTCCTGTTGTGGACAAGAGTCTGAAGCTGCAGTCTCCTCTGTGCTAGGTGACAGTTTGGGTTCTTTGGCCAGCCGACTGTCCCTGTGTGTTCCACTGCTGTCACTGGTAGCAGCTTCTTTACATCACAGTCACTTTGCCTTGGCATCTTGTTCAACTATCTTTAAACAGGCTGGGAATTCTCCTACATGGGGTGTCACTCCACCCCTGCGAGGGCAGTCCATACAGGTGAAGATGTGGAGCTGCACATGCATGATCATCCACATTTTCTTTACTATCTTTTGGCATATTTCTGTATCAGAACACACTTTCTCTGGAGACAGCCTATAGATCTGCCAGGGAAACATCAGTGTGTGTGTGTGTGTGTGTGTCTGCTCAGACAGATCCTTCCCATCCAGAATACTTGTGAGCACATACATAGAGCTCCTGGAGACCAGCAGAGGTTAGAGCTTGCTGTACTTTTGGAGTCATATGTATACAGAGACATGCTAGCCTGTTCACCTTGTCTACTGTCTTTTAGCTGAGTCTGGGCTAAAAGCAGTGTTTTGAGTAGCAGCAGTCTCCTACAAGCTTCCGAGCAGAGGAATCACGTTAATCTCCTCAAACAGCAGCCTGTTGGCTGGCCTAGGCCATCTGTGCTTCTGTCTGACTCACCTTTCACAGTAAGTAGTGTCTTGACAGCGTGTGGCTTGGCCTCCTGGTTAGAAGAGGTAATGTATAGTTATTGACTGAACCGTAGCCTCTCTGTAGAGGGTGCCCAGAATATGGGTGTCCATATAGTATTGGCTGGCCATAAGGAGTGTTTGGGCATGTTTTAACAGTATGTTTGTAATCTTGTAGGCTCATCAAGGTGCAAATCAGTGCATCATTTTTACAGCCATGGATATGCAGGCAATATGTCATCCTTCCAGAGGGATCAGGTCTTCAGTGGAACAGCTGGCATCTTTCCTGGCTGCTGAGAGTCAGTATGTGACAATACATGAATGGTACAAAACCTGCAGCTTCTGAAGAGCCACAAAATACAATTTGGCATCATGTCCTGGTAAGGTGGACTGCAAAATCTAGCAGCATCTGTCTGGGAGTTCCTTGCCAGAAAGCCAGGCCAAGCACACTCAGGGTGAACATGACAGCTGAGCTCTTGAACAGACATTTGGAGGGTACTCCTGTGGTTAACCAGCATGAGCAGTTGGCAAACTTGAGGTTGTTCCTACGAAATAACGTGAAAGCTCTCCTTTTTGACGGTGGTATTATGAAGAATTAATAAAGCATTACAATGCAATTTTTTAATGACTAAAAATAGGTAAGCATAGTTCTCAGCTTATAGAGACAGAATATACAGAAAGACAATGCAGTCATTGCAATGTGACTCATCTGCAGTAATAAGGAAAAGAATAGCATACTTTTCAGACAATCCATCCTAATTGCTGCTATTCTCAAACAAGACCAAACTTGCTTAGGTTTAATTCATGAAGGAGGAAATTTCTTGCTTTCTGCTGCATCATCAGGAAAAGAGATTTTTGAGATCTGTCAGCCTGAAATGGACAACGATATCTTTCACTGTGGCTGTTTTGCAAAGGTCTTATTGCCTTTCATCTAAGTAACTTTTGGTTCTTCCTTCATTTGTTTCCTGTTAATGGTGCTTTTTGCCCAAGTTCCAAGTAATTTTTTCTCCACGTATGCTGCACATTTGTGTGTGTCCTGAAGTCCAAGGTAAGATAGCAGTATATGGTATACTGGTAGAAAGCTAGAAGACCTAATTTCCTTTCCTACTTCTGCCAGTAACCAGCTATATGACCCAAAACATCAGCTTCCAAATTCCTTCCCATATTCTTTAATGGAAAGTTTACAATATTGGACATAGTGTTTTTTCTTTCTCTAGCATTTGGAAGTACTTTACATGCTACTAACATAATACAATTTGGAATAAGGTTAGAGGTTGCCTGCCCTCAGCATCCTCCTTTATTCCATGCTAATCAAGAGACATCATATAAATTCAAATCTCTCTTTTCTCCATGTAATTTCTTTCTATCAGAATATGAGTTTTATATGTCTATTGATATTACCTATCATTTATCAATTGCTCCCTCTTGTAGGGATCTGCTAATATTATGAATAGTAAATATAATTTTTTTTTACATAACACACACAAAATCGAGAGTCTGCTGGCTGAGGATCCATATTGCATACAAATATGTAAATAACTGGGTCTCAGAAATGTAACCGCTCATTCCCATTAAGTGATCCACCCTGTTCCACAGCAGAAGAGATGTTTTGCAGTACTTGTCTGTCTGACAAGCCAGCAAACCAAGCAGCAACTGAAGTATTGAAGTCACTACATACTGTATTTGGGGCTATAGTACCTGCTGCTGTGTTTATAAATGGACACTTCCTATAGAGGTGGCACCCAGTTGCAAGTGCCACAACAGGAGTTCCCAGCCTTGTCGTTCCCATCACATGCATGTGTCCAGTAATGAATACCTGCTATGACTTTTTGTATTCCAGGCTTGTTATCATAGAATCATAGAATGGTCCACGCTGGAAGGGACCTTAGAGATCATTTTAATTCAACCTCCCTGTCATGGGCAGGGACGCCACCTCTCGATTAGATCAGGCAACACATGCGGACCAAACGGGAATCGAACCCGCGATCTCGGTGTTATGAGCACCGCGCTCAACCCACTGAGCTAACTGGCCCACTATCTCAGTCTATATGAGAGAACTTGTCAAATTTCAAAGACAAAAAAACACGCCACGACTGTAACACTTGCTGGAAGCATAACAGTGTGTCTCATTAGAAGGTAGGATAAACCAGATAGCTAGAACGACAGGGCAGGAGATTGTGTTGCTCTGTGCCTGCTGAATCAACTCCTCCTAAAGTCACATCCAATTGCTAGCATCATCCCCTGTCATCCTAAGTAAGAGAAAAATGGGTTAATTCTGCCAATGTTGTTGTCTCAGAAGGTTTATTAGTTCCTCTTCTGCAGCTATAAGACTCTAAGATTTTACTTCAGCCTCACCTAATGGATCAAAACATCAGGTATATACCTGCTTTTAACCAAAACAGGTGATATGAGTAATTTAAACTAAACTGAAAAAAAAGCCATTTACATGTTTGCTTTCTTTCTCCCTTCAAAATGCCTTTACATTTAGATTTTTTTAATCACTATGTAAATCTTTAACTTGTATACTTAACCCCTTTGGTGCTTTACTCTTCCATGAGTAATATTTATTCACAGAAGATTTGGCAAAAATTACCAAAGGTCTTTTATGTACAGCTTCATCCCATTGCATGAGACATCAACTTTAATAAAGTAAGTCTGGTAAGAGATTAGATATGAAAACCTTGAGTATTGAGGTGAATCCCCATGAGTATAGAAAACACAATTTTTCACTTACAGTCAAAGTTACTGAAAGGAGTCTATGTCCTGTAACAAGAATATATTGAGCAGAGCAATATTTCTCTACATCTCCATTTCTTGTACATACTGGCATATAATCAGTAACTTATACACTGCTAATTTATATATATTACTTTATATATAAAGACATAAAGTAAACTAGAGATTGTGATTATACTAAAGAACTTTGATTCTGTTCTTTATGCTTTTTTTAAAAAAAAAAAGAAAAATTAAATCAGATCCGTATTTTTTCCAAGATGTGTTATGTTGGCAAACTGCATGGGAAACTTCCAGTTTATTTTTGTGATGAATAACCTGTATGAAAATTTATCTCATAGACACAATCTGTACATTTTACTGCTCAAGTAAGAAGAAAAAAACTCAGAATGACCTTTGAGTATCATATCTTCTTTTCAAGTCAGATTGATAGCTTCACTCTCCTGTGTCTTCTTCTCAGAAATGCATAAAAGCCTGGGATAAAATCTCCAGTGTGTAATGCATAGCTAATTTTATTTTTTTTACTCCAAACCCTAGCAATTCAAAGCGAAGTAAACACCAGCAGGCTGCATTCACTTATACTATGCATGTTGATGCTAATTGCAGTTCCCTAAGCATTTTACGTTGTTTGCACAAAATAGCAGTGCTCTGCCTTCAAACAGTCGGTTCAGTGACAGCTGGAATGAGTTTATCTCATACTGCTTAGTGTCAGGTGCATTCTTACAGCTTTCCTGTCTCCTTTCGAGGGCTAATTAAGGCATTCTTCTCTCTTGTTTAATATTTACATTTAAACAGCTGCATCTCATTTGGATATAATGCAAAGATGGCACCTGGCTTTCTTTCCCTGAGTTAATTCTGGGAGCTTTTTTTTCCTCTCCCTCCCTTCACCAAAGATCCAAAGTGGTTATTTTTGTGCTTATGTGGGGAAATGAACCAAAGCGGCTGTAAATGAAAGAGCTGCTATTCATTCACAAACAGGGTGCATCTTCCCAGGATCCTCCACAGCTTATCTCCTTAGGATACCCAGGATGAGAGCAGAATGCAAAGCAGAGTCCTTGAGGCTTCCGTCGGGCTGCGTTCTTTATAGGGCCCTGGTGTCTTCAGGGTCTTGTTCATTGTTCCAGTCATTTCACATTTTGGGTTGTTCATTTGTTTGTTTACTCCCACATGAACAAAGAGTTTACACACAAAAAAAAAAAAAAGAAAAAGAAAAAATGCCTAAATGTTATGGCACTAGGAGCACATGGCAGATGTACACATAGCAATACCATAAAATCTCGCACATGTTACCAGGAAGACATGCAGAGGTGCAGCCCACTCTGCCTTCAGAAATCCACAGAAGCCCAAGTTTGCCAAGGAGAACATCTGTGTACAAAGACAGGGGCAGGACTGCAGCTCAGCCTTAAGGCACTGAGCATTTGGCCAGATTCAGTGGCACCTTTCATGACAATCTTGGTGCTTTGCCAAGGAGCTTCACAGGTAGATGTTGATGACAGGGGAGGTGTGGAGGCTCAGTGCTATTCCTGAAGATTATTTCTCTCCCTTCCAGGAAGGGATCAGCCTGCAGTTTGGTCCCTCTCCATTTTGTCCCAGGTCTATCTCTGCCCTTCATCCTTGCCCTGGAGGAACCAAAAATGAAGTCCCTTTTCCATCCTTTTCCCATTCCCACACTTATCATCTTGATCCTCCCTCCTGCTTCATCAACTCTAATTCTCTCCCCATTTGATGGCTCCTTTTCCTAGCCTAACACCTTCCACTCCATGGCTTCACTTTGCCAGTCCAGACTTTCCTTTCTCTCTTCATCCCTCTGCCAACTTACAGGCTGCTTGCACATGTATGCGCTTCTTAACCACACCTCATTCTCTTCTAATTTCAGTCAAATAATGTCTCCTTTCTTGCTTGGCAAGGATCAGTTTGGAGAGTTTTGAGAATCTCAGCACAGGGACTCAGGCAGGACTGGATCTGTAACAATGAAAACTGAAGGAAAAAAGAAAGAAGTCTTGCCTGAACAACACTCAGGATAGGACTGTACATGGGATAGGACTTTTCAGAAGACTTAATTGTGGAGCTATAGCAAGTCTCAGTGTGTGTAAATTGCATTTTTTCCCCAAAGGCTTGTAACTGGGCAGGTTTTCAAAAACAACAAATGGCACATCTGGTCTGGAGGCCAGACCCCTCAAATTCAAATTTCAAGTCTGTATATGGAATTATGGGACACTAGAGCCTTTAAAGAGGAAGAGCATCAAGGGAGCATTCATCTGATTACATATGAATGTCTTTATCTGAGCTTGCAGTCTTTATCCAAATATTGAAAGTATTATAGAGAGATACACACTTCTAAGATGGGCTACTAAAATAGTGCAAGCACTTATTATAATTCTGGCCCAGGAGGATTATCTCACATACAAACCTCTAGGGTACTGATGTCTAAAATTAGGAGAAATTGATATCAACATTCTACTTCCTTTCCAACCTCCTACCCAAAACCACCCAATGGATATTTACTGAATTATTCTATGCAGAGTAATGTGAGCCCTGAATATATAACATTACCAAAGGATTGCATATGGAAGAAGCTAGGCAATTCCAGGAATACAAGCTTTTTCATACTACACGGAATTTTATTGTTCATCCTTTCACCTGAAAAACATCAACCTTTTATGTTACAGCAGAAGTACATACTCTCTGAGGAGCAAGACTGCACTGTCTTCAGTTCAGTCTGTTGGTTCTCATGAGCCATTGTGCATATTCAGGTTTGCCATTTCCTCAATTATATGAATGATATAACTATAGGGGAACTATCATCTACCTTCTTCATTATGTAAAAACTGAAGCTTTTTAAACAGTCTGTCCTTGCACAAAGACTTATGACCAACTTGGACAGTATCTCAAAGTTTAGAACAAGGAGTTGGTGTCATTGTCAGCTTTTATCATGAGAAAAAAACGAAGAATAAATGAAGTGGTTATCATTTTTCTCCAGTTTTAATGGATTTTTTTTCACTGGAAGAGTTGGTTTCTTCAGAACCTTAACTTGCCTTGGGAACATAATAATTTTAACAAACAAGTATCAAAAGGCAGTCTTTAAATCTCTCAGTTTAATTCAAGTGATGTTAAAGTACTTCATGGAGAGTAACCGAATAATTTCATTGAATTTGAGTAATTGCATTCCATAAATGTTTCTCTGATAACGTAAAAGCATTTTACTTGGGTTTGTAAATTTTGTTCCACTTCAACTTTTGAATTACAGTTTTCATATTGTGGTTGTGCTTTACACTTTCCTCTATCCAGATTGGCTGACATCTTTCACTGTAAATCTCTATTTTTCTTATTAATAATGGATCTTGACCAGTTCTCTCTTTCAGAAACAGTTCAACCTGCATTAAGCTGAAACTGAGGGAAATAATACATGATTCAATCCATATTAAAAAGTCGTAGTGACATTTTCTTTGAGTAGTAGTAAAGCTATTCCATGGGGCAAGAGCTGATACTGTAATGAAAATTTAACAAAAAAAAAAAGAACTTTTGAAAACTGTCTTACACACTAAAAGATATATTCTTGAATTTATTTCAGCTCCTGACGCTGTCTGAACCCTGTATCTTCTCTTCACACAGCAAAGTGCATTCCTCTCACCAGGCATGGGGCACAATGGATGTCAGTGCCATCATCACAGAGCAGCTGAGCATATGCAGTACCAGAAAGGGATAGCGCTGGGCTTCGGAGGTATCTTGTCTTCTCTGTGACCTTCTTTCAGGTATGCAGTTTATACAGAGGAAGAAGCAGGGTTTTTGAATAGAGAACAACAAAATCAAGATGGTGAAACAGGAAACAAGCAGAAGGATAATCAGGTTTTAAGAGAAGCAGTGACTTGGACTTTGTTAGGAAATTACTATCAGGAGTTATAGGGAAGGAAATCAGAGAAAGAGGAAGGAATATTAAATATCAAATATGCAAACTCAGACTAAAACCAGTGGAGTGATCCTACAGCTAACAGTTGATGAAAGTAACAGGGCATGTGTGGTAGTGGGGAGGTAGGGCTAAAATCTCTGGCAGTTCATCCTTTCTGATAAAATACATGGGCGAATGGTCAGAAAGCACCAAAGAGGATAATTAAAGCCACAGGAGAAACAAGGGACCAGATGAAGAGGGTATGGTTGAGGAAGACAATTATAGGGCTGGGGCTATCTGAAAGGAAGAAGATACTAAGGTCCGTGATAACACTGACAGAGCACCCTGAGAGGAAGATAAAGGTTGCTTGGGCCAGGAGACCTATGCTGGAATTAGGAGTTTCTGTGGAGTTATATTGGTGGCCTGTAAGCATGATAAGAATATGTGGAGGCAAGTCCCTTACCTGAAGTCACATGCTGAGTTCTCGTTGTCCTGCAGCAAAAATGACACAAGAGAGAAAGGATGATTCCAGCAAAAATGATTTTCAGGAACAGAAGAAAAACGTAAAATAAATGTGACTGTATATTCCACTGTAAGATAAAGAGAAGATAAATAAGAAGGTGCAAAATAGAGACATGGAAACTAATGAAGAGCAATCAGGTGGTAAATTAAACACTCCTGTGTACGTTCCCCATTACTTTGTTTTAACAGGGAGACATCTGGGGAAACAGAAATGCAGCAGATGTAAAACTAGTTAAAGGAAATATGTTTTTCCTGCCTGGCCTAAAGAACATCTTCTCATGAGGCAGCAACACAGCCAGGAGCTCAGCATGACTCAGAAAGGGATTGAACATTTGCATGGATGAGACTATGCAAAGTTACAGGCTTATAAACTGTGAACAAACCTAAAAATTTGGAAAGGATGGAAGCCCCCTGCCTCAGGATATTTACCAGCTTTTAAAGGAAACAGTGAGAAAGAAGTTTCTTCCTCAGGAACAGCTTGTGAGATTTCCAGGCTCCTATAACTCAAGGCACTGTTATCACATAACAACATGAAATTACTCCTCTCCTTTTCCTGGCTGACTATATTTATAGCCAATAATTATACATACTTTTTGCATGCTGTCCCAGAAAGGCACATTTCTGTTCATGTTTGAACAATTGTCATAATGTGCTGGTCACTGACAACCCTTGTCTAGATGGATGTTTATAGGGTCTAGAGGACTTTAAACTAGGCTCAAAGGGGGAAAGGGATAAAACCAGGCTCACTAGAAATAAGCTTAAGGACAGCCTTCAGTCTGTCATCCCCCTTGAGTTGGATAATGGTGTCATAGGTGACAAACCCAAGACTGCTAGGAATAGAACTCAGGGAGACGTACTGGTGTTGGAGGCAATGTCTGTACCACAGCTCAAGTACATATATGCCAATGCCTGTAGCATGGGAAATAAACAGGAGGAATTAGAAGCCAGGGAAACCATGATATAATTGCCATCACAGAAATGTGGGGGGATGATTCACATAGTTGGAGAGCCACAATGAATGGCTACAGGCTCTTTAGAAGAGATAGGCAAGGAAAGAGAGGTGGTGGGGTAGCGTTATATTTTAAGGAGTGCATTGACTTCCTAGAATTCAATGTTAGGCACACCAAGGTGGAGCGTTTATGGATAAGGATAAAGAGGAAGGCCAATGAGGCTGATATCCTAGTGGGAGTCTGCTATAGACCACCTGATCAGGATAAAGACATTGACGAGACATTCTTTCAACAACTTAGAGATGTTTAGTGTTCACTAGCCCTGGTTCTCATGAGAGACTTCAATTTACCGGATGTCTGCTGGGAGTACAACACAGAAGAGAGAGGGCAGTCCAGGAGGTTTCTAGAGTGTGTGGACGACAACTCACTGTTGCAGCTGGTAAGTGAGCCTACCAGGTGTAGTGCCCTGCTAGACCTACTGTTTATGAACAGGGAAGGGCTGGTGGAAGATGTGGTGGTCAGAGGTAGCCTTGGCCACAGTGATCATGATATGACAGAATTTTCAATACACAGTGAAGTTAGGAGAGTCGTCAGCAAAACCTCTACCTTGGAGTTCCGGAGGGCTGACTTTGGACTATTCAGAATGCTGGCTCAGAGAATCTCTTGGGAATCAGTCCTCAAAAACAAAGAGGCCCAGAAAGGCTGGGCTTACTTAAAGAATGAAATTACGAAGGCACAGGAGCAAGCTGTGTCTATGTGCCGTAAAACGAGCCATCGGGGAAGAGGAATGACATAGTTGAGCAGGGAGCTTTCACAAGAATTCAGGGGAAAAAAGAGCGTATCAACTCTGGAAAAAGAGGCAGATGAATCAAGAAGCATTTAAGGATATTGTAAAGTCATACAGAAAAATAATTGGAGAAGCAAAAGCTCAGTTAGAACTTAATATGGCCATCTCTGTAAAGGATAACAAAAAGTGCTTTTATAAATACATTAATAACAAAAGGAGAGTCAGAGAAAATCTCTGTTCCTTATTGGATGAGAGGGGGAACATAGTAACAGAAGATAAAGGCTGAAGTACTTAATAACTTCTTTGCCTCGGTCTTTAACAAGAAGACTGGCTGTCCTCAGGGCAACTGGGCTCATGAGTTTGTAGACAGGGATGGGGAACACAATATCCCTCCTGTAATCCAGGAGGAAGTAGTTAGTGACCTGCTGTGCCACTTAGATCCCAACAAGTCCATGAAGTTGAGAAATTTGACGAGGCCTTTTACAAGCAGCTGTCAATAGCCTCTCAATCACAGGCCCTGGTTCTCATTGGGGATTTTAACTACCCAGATATTTGCTGAAAGGCCTGCACAGCCATCCATCCACAGTCCAGGAGGTGCCTCCAGTGCATTGATGATAATTTCTTGATGCAACTGATGAATGAGACGACCAGGAGAGGAGCGGTTGTGTTCACCAACAAGGAAGGTCTGGTTGAAGCAGTGAAGGTTGAGGGCAATCTTGGCTTCAGTGACCATAAGATGGTAGAGTTCAGGATCCTGTGTGGTAGGAACAGAATGTCAAGCAGGATTGCAAGTCTGGACTTCAGCAGCACCAACTTTGGCCTTTTCAAGCAATTGCTAGGAGAAACCCCATGGGACAGGGAAATGGAAGGTAAAGGGGCCCAATAGAGTTGATCAGTATTCAAGGACCACTTCTTCCAGGCTCAGGATCAGGGCATCCCAACAGGTAGGAAACCAAGAAAGGGATCCAGGAGACCTGCATGGTTAACCAGGGATCTGCTGGGCAGGCTCAGGTGACAGGGGAGGGTATATAAATTGTAGAAGGAAGGACTGGCCAGTTGGGTGGAGGATAGGACTGCTGGCAGAGAATGTAGGGAGGCAATTAGAAAAGCTAAGGCCTCCTTGGAATTAAACCTTGCGAGGGAGGTCAAGGACAACAGAAAGGGCTTCTTCAAACACACTGCTGACAGCATAAACAGTAATATTTATATACCTCAGAGATCCAAACTTGGTTCAGTTAGATCAATTTTTTCACCTTGTGGAAAAAGAGAGAAGGTAAGATCATATCATTCTACACATCCTTAACAGCTGATAAAATAGCACAAAAGAAAACTAGTAACCATTCTCAGCTTGCCTTATTTCAGGCAGTACACATAGTTTCGTATGTAATTTAATATGGGAATGTATTCTAATGGCACGTACAGCCCTGGTTGAGGAGGACTGGGTTAGGGATCAATCTGAACACTTGAACATCCATAAATCCATGGGCCCTGATGGGATGAACCCTCAGGTGCTGAGGGAGCTGACAAAAGTCATTGCTTGGCCACTCTCCATCATCTTTTGTAAGTCATGGAGAACAGGTGAGGTGCCTGAAGACTGGAGGAAAGCAAATGTCACTCCAATCTATAAGAAGGGCAGGAAAGATGACCCAGGTAACTACAGACCGTTCAGCCTCACCTTCATCCCTGGAAAAGTGATGGAACATCTTATCCTTGGGGCTGTCTCTAGGCATATCAAGGATAAGAAGGTTATTAGGAGCAGTCATCCTGGCTTTGCCAAGGGGAAGTCATTTTTGACCAACGTGATAGCCTTTTATGAAGACATAACCAGGTGGATGGATGGTGGCCATGCAGTGGATGTGGTCTATCTGGATATCAACAAGGCATTTGACACTGTCTCCCACAGCATCTTCACAGGTAAATTGAGGAAGTGTGGTCTGGATGATCAAGTAGTGACGTGGGTCGCTAATTGGTTGAAGGGAAGAAATCAGAGAGTTTTAGTCAATGGGGCAGAGTCTCGCTGGAGGCCTGTGTCTAGTGGGATCCCTCAGGGGTCAGTGCTGGGGCCAGTGCTGTTGAGTCCCAGGCTGGACTTGATGATCTCAGCAGTCTTTTCCAGCCTCAATAATTCTGTGATTCTGTGATGACCCCTGGTGACTCCTGCTAGAGATGGGCCTTAAACATATGATTCAAACCTGGCTTGTAGCCAGAGTTAGAACTGCTATTGTTAGCACTCTGGAATAGGTGTTAATCATGCTTTAGTTCAAAATCTAATCTGTCTCACACTTAAATTAGGATTGGAGACCTCATGCTGGGGGCAGACTGTTACACAGCCGTCTACTCTGGTGGTGCCTCTGCCTTACTCTGGGAAAGCTTCACACTGCTGCACACAGCATGTTGGCCTATCTTGTTATCCATGTGACAACTTACAGTGAAATTCACAGTAGGAATTGGTATTTGAGAACTGCCACAAGAAAATATTATTGTAGATGCCCCAGTCTTTTCAAGCATGAACTTTCAGGGGCTCAGATTCAGGAAAGAACTAAATAATGTGAGGTCTAGGAACTGTACATGCTTAATACTTTATTAAATCAATGTCTTTCATTCCAGCTCTCCCACTTCCATTTCTAGTTGCAGCGTACAAACCGTAATGAAAGATGAATATTCCTTTCACCTGAAAACAAGCCAGCCAGTGTTTCAGAATAATATATCAGCTTCTCAGTATGTTCCAGTAGACGGTTTTCTGTTGAGTTAGAGACAGTACATTCCACCCAAGTCCTAGAGGGATGCCTACATTAGGGTTTCAGTTTAGAGAAAGAGTGAGATTTGAAGAAAATTTCCTGTTATCTCTATTTGCTGTGCTTTGATTTGCCCTAGAGTGGTCTCAGAGTACTCGACCTGGATTCCTTCTGGATGAAACTAAACTGGAAGATGAACTCCTGGGCGTGTTCTTAACGCACTCCAGCTGTAAAGGGCACTCAGGTCATTAGACCTAATATAAAAACTCTGAAATATGTATATTGTGGATGTCAGGCCCTAAAAGATCAACTGTTACTTCTATAGAACTTATTTTTCCATGTTACTTTATAATATAGGCATAGCAAAGACAAGCATAATATAGACAAGCATAAGAGAAATGACTACATAAAAACTATTGCCCTGTTGCTTTTTCAGATGTGAAATTTCTAGGAGCTCAGGCAAAATTACCACATCCTGATGGGCTATTTTTCTTCACAGGTACCAAGGCATTTATCAACATGATATCTAATCACTTTAAAAGAGGAAAAAATAAGAGTCCTCTAAAAATGTAGGCACTATTTTAAGTATCTAGTTCTTCTTTTTCCTTTCCTCCCCTCCTTTTTGAAAAAAACAAAACCCCACAACTTGAAAAGACTTGTACTTATGATTGCTATCAGCACTCCTTTAGCAGGTAGTTACATGCCTAACTGCTAAATAGGATCCTTAAGTTTGGTACAGTGCTTGAGGGATCCAAAACATTATGTGACTGCTAAGTATTATTAAGCCAAAGAGAAGGCAGATTAATGAGGAAGGCATTCTGCCTTTTAGCTCTGTGATAGAAGGGACTGTATTAGCTTTTCATATAATAAACCATCTAGGAAAATACCAGTTTTGTGAACATTACAAGCTCCTGCTAATTTGTTTGCATAATACCACTGGAACCAAACCACCTTGTGATCATGAAATGGTTGAATTCATGATCCTTAGGAAAATAAGGAGGATACATAGCAAGCTCACTAGCTTGGACTTCAGGACAGAAGACTTTGAACTCTTCAAGGACCTTCTTAGTAGGGTACTGTGGGATAAAGCCTTGCAGGGGAGAGGGACTCAAGAAAGATGGTTAGTATTCAAGGATTGCCTTCTCTAAGCTCAGAAGCAATGCAACCCGACCAAGAGGAGGGTGGGCAAGAATGCCAGGAGGTGTGCATGGATGAACAGGGAGCTCCTGAACAATATTAGTTGCAAAAAGAAAGCCTACGGAGGGTGAAAATAGGGACAGATAACATGGGAATAATAAAAAGAAGTTGTCCAAGCAGCCAGGGATCAGGATAGGAAAGATAAGGCCCAGGTAGAATTAAATCTGGCTAGGGACATCAAGGGTAACAAACAAAGTTTTTATAAGTACGTTAGTGACAAAAGGAAGAACAGGGAAAATGTGGGCCCTGTCCAGAAGGAAACTGGGGACCTGGTCACACAGGATATGGAGAAGGCTGAGGTAGTCGATGACTTTTTTGTGTTTGTCTTCAATGGGAATTAACGACACTAACCAAGCTGCAGAAGGTAAAAATTGACTGGAAAAGGGGAAATATAACTCCCATTTTCAAAATGGCAGACCCAGGGAACTACAGGCCAGTCAGTCTCACCTCAGTGTCAAGCAAGATAATGGAGCAGAGCCTCCTGAAGACTCTGCTAGGGTACATGAAAAATGAGGAGGTGGTTGATGGCAAAAAACATGGTTTCACCAAGGGCAAATCCTGCCTGATAGAGTTACAACATTGGTAGATAAGGTAAGAGCAACTGATGGAATCTTCCTGGACTTGTGCAAAGCATTCAACACTCTCCCATGTGACATCCTGGTCTCTAACTTGGAAGGACATGTATTTGATGGATAGACCACTCAGTGGATAAGGAATTGGCTAGATGACCACTCTCAAAGAGCTGTGATCTTTAACAGAGACATGGACAGTGGGATCAAGTACACCCTCAGCAAGTTTGCTGATGACACCAAGCTGTGTGGTGCAGTTGAAATGCTTGAGGGAAGGGATGCCATCCAGAGGGACTTTTGGGAGGCTGGAAAGGATGAAGATCAGCAAGGACAAGTACAAGGTCCTGCACCCAGGTCAGGGAAATCCTAAACAGATACATGCTGAGAGATGACGGAATTGAAATCAGCCCTGCAGAGAAGGCCTTGGGGGTGCTGGTTGATGAAGCCATTAACATGACCTGGCAATATGTGCTGGCAGCCCAAAAAGCCAACCGTGTCCTGGGCTGCTTCAAAAGATGAGTGGCCAGTACATGAAGTTCTACCTGTCTACTCTGCTCTGGTGAGACCTCACCTGCAGTACTGCATCCAGTCCTGGAGCCTTCAACACAAGAAGGACATGGATCTGTTGGAGACGGTCCAGAGGAAGGCCACAAAATTGATCAGAAGGCTGGAGTACCTCTCTTATAAGGACAGGCTGAGGGAGTTTGTTCTATTGGGCCTGTAGAAGAGAAGGCTCCATGGAGACCTTTCAGCGGCCTTCAAGATCCTGAAAGGGGTCTACAGGAAAGTTGGGAAGGGACCTTTTATAGGGACATGTGGTGATAAGACAAAGGGCAATGGTTTTAAAAGCAGGGTGGATTTAGAGCAGACATTAGGAAGAAGTTCTTTATTATGAGGATGATGAGACACTGGAAAAGGTTGCCCAGAAAAATTGCAGATGCCTCATCTCTGGAAGTGTTCAAGGCCAGGCTGGATGATCGTTGAGAAACCTGGTCCAGTGGGACGTGTCCCTGCCCATGGTGAGGAGATTGGAACTAGATGATCTTTAAGGTCATTTCCAACTCAAGTCATTCTATGATTCTATGACCTTATCTGTTCATCTTTAAGTGGTTATTCAGGTTACAATAAGACATTGAGGCAGATGGATAGCATAGTACTTCCTTAGAAACGGAATGGGAAGTACTGCTTCTGCAGAAAATAAAGAGAGCCTCGACTTGGCCTTATTTTGAAGTTGATGACACTTAGGATTTTTATTATCAGTATTGGAGTTTTTCTTAAATTTCTTATTCCTTCATCCTCTGCTTTATTAAAAAAAAATTCAAATATTCATAGTTGCAAATACAGTTAGTTCAGAAGACCTAAAATATAAGGAGCAAACAAAAAATATTCTTTAAAATTTTGTGTTTTCTATGACAATTCGAAGACATTTGGGGCCAATTTGCCTGTGAATAAAGGTTTACTGTCAGATGGCTGTAAGAAAAGCATTTGAATTAGCTTCTTATCTTCTAACTTATCTTTTGATTTCTGGAAATCAAAGCTCTGCTATATCTCAATGCTCAGCTGATTCTCACAGCTTTGCAAAAGTACAGCCAGGTCCTGTCTCAAGTGACAGGTCAGAGCCATGTGGGACTGATTCCCCAGCACTGTTCCATTTTCACTGGCACTGTGGAACCTGGCACAGACTGAAAGTACCAGGATGGATCAGGAACAGATGGACTGCACTACACTTTTAAATTACGGCTATTCTACATTGACTGAAGAACCTTTCGTGGAATATGAATATATATCTAAAATATAAGTCTACATTTACAGACAACTTCATGATATTAAACTGAAGTTAAAAGTTCTCTAGATGTGTCTACAGGTAGAGCTATGTAGAACAATTATTCATGAGTTACCATGTGTGTGAATGTGCTTATTCAGCATGTAATACATTACACAGAGATCTTATTCTTAGGTACCTTTACACTGGTAAGGCTTTCATGAAAACAAGATGAATGTCCCAGTATCTGAAAGGCAGATAATACCAATGCCTAAATTTAATGATGTCTCAATTTCAACTCAGTGCTACTAGACCTGAAAAACAGAACCCAAACAATTTTTCTTTAGAAAGAGCAACAGCAATGCTGTTAATTGAAAGAGAGGGGAGGGAGAGGTTATACTCACATATTTTAAGGCCAGAGAAGTTTTTTTGGACACAGCCGTGCGATAATACAGATCTCAGGATTTTCCAGATATACTCTTGAACTGCTCCTTTGACTTCCAATCTTCTGCTATCCTCACTGCTAAGAATAGATCATAGAATCATAGAATCATAGAATCATCGTGGTTGGAAAAGATCCTCAAGATCATCAAGTCCAATTGAATTGTCTCATTCTGAACTGATCTGATTTCACCCCAATGGGAACTTAGAGTCTGTTATCAAGTTGTCCTTAAAATTTCTCTTGGATAGACTAAATAGGGTGAGTTTATTATGATTCTCACTTAAAGAAAAGCCTCACTGAAATCACACTTGAGTCACTCACGGAGCCCTTGATTGAGTGCATCTCCTTGGAGTTCTTTGCCACAAAATGGACCCTGAGGCTCGCCATGCCTCATTGCTTCCCTACGGAGTAGAATACCAGACCGATACTCCTCTTCAGCTGTACCTTCCCTATGCATGTTAACTCCCTCAGCCATAACATCACACTGACTGCTCTTCAATCAGCTGAGTCTTTTTCCAGACTGCTGCTTTCCACAGCAGTCTCCCACACTGCAAGTACATTCTGTGCTGCTTATAGAGGTGTGATCTAGCACTAAATTGTTACAAGTTTTCTGAACTAATAAAAGTTTCCTAGCAAGGGCTTTTATATCTTCTTCTAGAAGATATAACTCCGTGAATCTTTAATAGGCATTAATTCTGTGATAGAATTTAATTTATTTTTCCTTAAAAAAGTTCAGTATGATCTCCGACCTGAAACTTTTTTATTGTTACTGTAGAAATTAGGCTGAAAGCAGAGAATATGTGGTAATGTCCCTCTAATGCTGCCAAGAAATACATCCTTAAATAAATACAGGTTTTGCTCCAAACATTGCTTTGGGACCTCAGACAGCAATGAGTCAGATTTTCCATATTGCTAACACTGAGGCTGTTCCAGGGGGGCAAGGCTTGGATGCTGCTATCCAGCCTAAAGACTAAGTCATAAACTTTGCATTTTTCAAATTCTGTGCAATACCATTTCCTACAATGGCAGTCCATCAGACAGACCTCCTACCTGCCACAATGCTGGTATAGATTTTGTATCACTATAGATATTCTTTTTCAAGATACTCATTAGATAGCATAGTTTCTAATTTTGCAGGCACAATAAAACTTGCTATTGTGCTCTACACATGGCTTCTTCTGGCAGCTGCTGCTATCAGTTCTTAACAGTCCTGGCATTCAATTAGGCAATGGGAAATAACATTTTCCATTACCCACATTAACACAGCAAGGTATTACAGCAGTAGGAACTTCTTTTTGGCCTTCTGAGTGATAATACAGAAGAAATTTCAGCAATTTTCTTGGGGCATTATTTGAATTGATCTAGTTCTGATTACCAGGATCTGTAAACAGCTTCTCCAAGGGTTTGAGGATCTAATTATTCCCAGAAGAAGCAGTCCTGTAAATCTGAGGTATAATAAGCATGTGTATGGACTAAATATACTTGCAGCTCACAACTCTGTAGGTCCTTCTTATATTGCAGAAAAGCAAACTGAAGCATGAAAGGCATGAGCAGAAAGAACACTTAAGAAATAGGGATATATCTGTCAGAAAAATGTACATTGTGTAGCCCCATGTGTTTCTCTTTAAAACCTAAAGATGTAAGAGGAATTCAAACCCTTGTAAGGAGAGCCAGAACAAGGACACAGGGGCATCTCAGAAGGCTCCAGCAAAGAACAGATGGTTGAAAAAGAGGTTCCAGATTATCTCCTGTTTGACAAAGATTGTTTCATGAAGGCAGCATCTAATGCTATGTGGATGAAAATAAAAGAAGAGTGAGCGTCATTACCACAAGCGACAACCCATTAGCTTTCTCATATGCATGCTCAATCCTTTAATCATTATTCGCATACCACATACATGCATCTCAATGGGAATTCTGTTGAAGTATAAACTGTTAGATTAACTGCTACAAAATCTTGAAAAATTAGAGCAATGGCCTGTGCAGAAATGGTAATGCACAAACAATATCAGTAACATTTGCATTGTTAGCTGAGCCAGAAAAGCTGTAAGCAAGAAAACCATAGGGAAGCCACTTGATCATGTAATTTACTTCCTTAATACATTCACTATTCTGGAATATTTTCTGAGCTACTCTTGCTTGTTACCTGCTAAAAGAAACCCACCCGAAAAGTCCTGGACACAATATCAGGACTGAAAAAGAACAGGTGTTTGAACTTGTCAGGATTTGATTAGGCTGCCAAAATGATTTCTGTTTCATGTTTTAATAGCATGTAACCAATATTGTTTTTGTGGTAGAACTTATATAAACCAGCAGGGCATTTCTGAATTCATTAGGGTACTCTGTAGTGCACAAATGTCTACCATTGCTGACTCACAAACCTGATATCAAACCTTAGGTGTCTGAAATCTGCACCTCTCCAAGGCCTGAAGACATCTGGTAATACTTGAAAAGTGGACAATTGCTTCCCAAACTCCTAACTCTCTGTTGCAAGGTAATAACAGGCTGAAAATTAAGCTGACATCCCATTAACATCCACCTCATTGCATCTTCTAGCCTACTGCTTCCCACATTTGGAGAGTGACACTTGCTCCCATGTCAATAAAACTCCAATTTTTCTAGCAACTTTAAGCTGTACATAACTCGAAAGCCTAACTTAGTGAGCCTACAAAAAGAAAAACAAAACAATGTTTCCATTTTAGGACCTACCCCTCTAGGCTTAAAACAAATTATACCAGTATTAATACTGCTACTAATAATAAATAATTTCCAAAGAGACTAGAATCACACAACATCTATAAAACACCAATAATTAAAGCTGCTGTGAGCCCGCTCTTGGCTGTGCTTTTTTATGCTGGATTACTGTGATCAACAGCAAAGACAACACTGGTTTCCTGAAGCATGTGTATGGAGAATCTAACCATGGCAGGCTATTTCCAAGCATCTGGCATCCCCTTATAATCAGTGAAAGACACTAAATACTTTCAGGAGTAATTGGTAGAATTTAGACAGGTAGTTTAGGCTTGGTGAATCGCCACTCAACAGGTGGCAATTTCTATCTACTGACTATAAGAGGGACCTAGCACAATCAGCTGAGATGTTGACAGACACATTTAAGGCATCTGAAGTTAAGTGAGATGAATCACTCTTTCAGAATGCAGTTTCTTGCCTGCATTATTTGTTCCTCCATGTATAACCTTGCATTTGGCTGTATTGAAATACACTCTTCTGACAGGCCCAACTCTCCAAGCTGTGTGAATCTCAGTGGCAGCCCAACTGAGCTGCTATTATTGTTTATTTAGTTTAACTGGTTCCTGAATCACCATGTATACTGACTATATAGATCCATGCAGAAGAGTACTGGAAACATTCCCATTTGGTGATGACTCCTTATGATTTGCATGAAGATGCAATATTGCTTCTCTAGTCAATCCCAGCCAGGAAGTGAGCTTCCTCCTCTGCTCTGTAACATCAAGAATATAAACACCCTTCTTGGCAGCTGTTTTCATTTGGAGTGTTTCATTAACAAGATTATTATTCAAGGACCTCTCTTTTCAAGAACTTTCATAAGAGATAGCAAAATGGAACCTCTAGGAGTTACTACAGTCCCATCACAATTACAACAACCGCATCACGTCAAAGGCAGTAAGACAAAATAAACTCCCTAGCGTAAGTAACTATTATACTGCTTCTAAAACCTTTTTGTTTTCAAACATGTTCCCTTCTCAGCAATATTTCACAATTTTTGCTACATGAAAGCTGCTATTACTAATCAACGCTTTAAGCCATCATTAATGATGCTTGTATCCTTTTGTTTGCAGTTTGGCTCTGGTCCTACACCCTCAAAAACACTGTGGAATGACCCTTCACTTAGCCCAAACCGATAAAATGTTCATAGTGGCCTTGCAGCCCTGCAGTCAACAGGAACTGAATGCCTGAACATCTGGGTCATACATTTCAGCAATACTAGTCCTCCCCCAAAACGCTACTCAGTGCAAGTAAAGGCTGAAGGTCTGATGTCTTCATAAATTGGTCAATTTTGAGAAGCCTTAGAGTAACCAAGAATTTCATGTTTCCAAGCTGAAACCAAAGTATGTGAATCAGTCCTGAGGTTAAAAAAATCAGGACATATTTCTTCCTAAGATACCAATGAAAATACAATAAAACTTTATTTTACTCAAAATTAAGATGAAAACTTAAGTTTCCTAATGAAATTCTCATATTAACATCAAAACACAAATAACACCAATACTACTGCAACCAAAAAAAAATGTCTGAGTGTTTTCTTTTGCTCCAGAGGGAAACTGTTTACCAAACTGGAAGTAATCTGTTCAGCGGGGGAAGAATACAGGATATTTGCATCTCAGAAGTCACATGTGTAACACTCATATTTATGAGTATGGCCTGTGTAACTGCAGAAACCTTAGTTTTGTTTATCAGCAGAAGGTGATGTACCTAGATGCACCTAGACCTATCCATACCGTACTGATAGCCATTCCCAGATGGAGCAGTGACAAACTGGAATAAATAAGTGGGGCACGGAGCTTTTTTCATCAGTTTCTCAGTGTCATTAACACAGTGTGCTGCTAAGTTTGCCAAGGAAGTAATAAGGCTGTCCCTGGTTGGTCTCAAAATTGGTCCTGTCACCTTGCATAATTTTGACCTTTGCACCTTAGGGTGCTAAGTGTCACTCAACAGAAAGGCCTTTTTATCGTCTGACTGGGCAAAACTGTACAAAGCCTACTTTACTTTTTCAAGCTGGTGGAGACAGGAGTGGAAAGACAGACTGAATCTGCTTTGTCTGGACCTGCCCTAACAGCCAATTTCAGCACTCTGTGACTCAGTATGATTTGGCTATGGCTGAGAACTACCCAACTCATCAGCTTAGACAAGTTGATCATATTGTTAGAATGAGCGATGGTATTCAAGGTTCTAGTGATCATTCTTCTTCATGTCAGGTGTGCATGGCGTTATTTTTTATCACTTCAGAGGGATGGATTCTCAACAGCTTCCATTAGGGAGGTTTAATTAGAAAAAATAGTGGCAAAGAAATCAATGAATTTTAAACAACGAATTTGAGAATACTACTTGACTATGAGAATATGTCTGTTTGTTTAAGCAAGTAGCATGACTATGCATAAGTTTCAGTTGAACAGAATTTTTTTAATCTGTGCCTATTATTTATGTCACTGTCACCAAGACTGATGGCAAGGACATTCCACTCTGAAATGAGACACCTACATTTGAGTACCTATACTGTTTACACAGGGTTTCTAACTATACATGAAAAATCTTTGGGAGACTCACACCTCCTTGATTGGCATCAAGAGCCAGGTGGGTACAACAGGCATCATCCCAAGTGGCTGGAGTGTAAGCAGGTAAATTGCACCTCAGATTTCAACCGACTATAATGAGAGCTTAGACGTCTCACTTAGATGTAGACAAACACATCTAGACAGCTACATTTAGTATCTGAGTGCAACACTGAGTCCCATGCTTTTCACTCAAAATCTGACTGTGAGCTTGCATCCTCTGCTTTCAGCTCACTATGGATACCCTACAAATGTGATCATTACCAGATAATGCCATTAGTGATACACACCAATGAGACTTTGTGCTCGCCACATATGCTGTGCTAGACAATAAAAGACTGCATTCAAAAAGTCTGTGCAAGTGGAGCCATATATCAGTGGATGAGAAATTGGCACCATCCTTTGATATCAAAGGAGAGGGAACAGGCAACAAGAACCAAAGAATTTGGTGTACTGCCCCCACTGCATCACCCTGATCTTCTCAGGATTACTGGTAATAACTCGTTTAAGGCTGCTGACTTCTCTTCAGTGATGTTTCAGTCATGTTTTGTTCTGCATAGTCATGAGCTTGCTATTTTTAAGATACCTGCTAGCAATAAATAATGTCAAATTTTAAGGAAATTGTATGACCTTTTATTGCCTGAACAGTCATTACTCAACTTGTGTGTCGGGAGCAGTGTATTAGTTGAGCAGAAAAACACTGTGATAGTAACTGCCAATGACAAGAAGTTGAAAGGGCTCTTGTGATGAGGTGAGAAGAAGGTACCTGGAACAGCCTTGTTTTGAGTCATCTTTCCCAAGCACAGCTGCAGTGATCGTAATTGTGAGGCAGCCCTCCCTCCAGCTTGTGGATTTTTGGCTGCCCAGCAGGAAAATAGATTTGGAATATCAGGCATAAGAGTGTGCACAGGAGACAAGTTAGGCAATAGCCCATCACTTGGATTAAGGTTTGCCAAAAGGTGGAAATATATTTCATATAATCTGGAATTTTACAACTATACAGAGGCATGCATACTTCATATCCTAAAGAAACTTTATTTGATGATGCATGAAAGGCTTTCTTCAACACATACTCATAGCAAAAGCAGGATATAAATTTGTAATACTCTATAATTCCTTTTTATATTATTCTTTGAAATAGATTTGAAAAAAGTCATAATTGTTAATGTATTTTAATTTTCTGAGACAAATCGATTGGATATTTTCCCAAAGTTAGTTCAATGGAAATCGACTTTTTACCATAGATTGTTTTTCTCCTGGAGAAACTTGCATTTCATTTAAACTTTATGAACAGTTCCTGAATTTTACAAGAATGCATCAGAGCATTAATGTCAATGCCCAAGAAGTACACTAGAACATATAAATTCTTTGGCATATCAGCTAGAGTCCTTAGGCAGAAAAAATAGATTTTCTTGCAACAGAAAGCTGCCAGTGATAAGAAATTGACAGAGCCTTTTCTTGAAATAAATCTCTACTATATTAGTGTTCAAACAGTCTGGATTTAACCAGCTAATCAGTTGTAGGCACTGTTGCAGTCAAATATATTATGTAAGAATACACCTTTCTACAAGACTGATGGGTTTTGCAGCTTTAGTAATTAATGTATTTGTTCGATTCCAATAGCTTAAGAATTTGCATTTGTTTTATTAATTCTTCAAGTACTGTTAGTCACACTATTTCTTTAGCTTTAAAAATTATTATAATGCAGTGAAAATTACATTAGAGACATTATGTTAATTTTTACTTTTGCTTCTAAGTGATTAAATCTCTCCAAAACTATAATCTTTGGAAATGAATTC
Organism: Apaloderma vittatum; assembly: GCF_000703405.1. NCBI lineage: Eukaryota > Metazoa > Chordata > Aves > Trogoniformes > Trogonidae > Apaloderma > Apaloderma vittatum. The sequence goes on along the minus strand of NW_009731208.1, from coordinate 4,098 downwards.
CTCAGATTTTTTTTTTAAATAATATTTAGTGGGAAATATTTGAACAAAATTCCTTTACTTTGTTTCCTTGTTGGCTGCTATCTCTGCCTTTTCTGGAAAAGCCAGAGCTTTTTTTTTTTTTCTGTAAACCAGAACAGGTGTAGGACCGAGAGTAGCACCTTCCCTTCCTGCCCTTATGCAACAGATTCAATAAACACACAAACCATCAGACCTTCCTGTGCTGTAGCAAAGTCCTGTTTCTGTAAATAAGGACTCTTAGTAGTGATCACAATGATTTCAACAGAATTTCCTGAAACAGTGAGAGCTTGCAGAACCATCTTTTAAGGGTAAACCCATGATTTCAGTTTGGCTACCAACAATGCCTTCCCACTCAATATTTTATAGCCTGTCTGTCAAAGCTATTTTTAATTTGCCTCCCCAAAGGCCAAACTATGACGATACAAGCTATTTTTAAAACATTTTTTGAATGTATATATTGATATAAGCACATACTCTTCCTCTGGGCAGTAACACAGGCGGTGATTGGTGCTTACTGTTCTGTGTCTACAGCATTGCTTTGTTTTCACTCACCTGCGTCTCTGTAATGAAGTCCAATCCCTTCATAGTTTTCCCATAGGTACACATAAATGTCAGATAAATATCTGATGGATGCAAGACCATCATCATTATTTCCTCAAACACTTGCTCCTGGATAAAGGCGATCAAAGGACACCGAAGAATTTCTTCCTTTACAGGTGTTTGTTTCACATGTTGTATAACCAAGGTCCAAACAATGATCACTTACAGCAATGTAACTCTGAAATTGGTAAGTACGTTGTCCTGAGGATGTTATTACTTGTATTTTTTTCCTGCACTGGGCCATTGGAATGAAAATCCAATTCCAATCGGGACAGAACCAGGGTAGTGAAAAAGTAGATCAGATTGAATCCTTTCTGCATTGAAATGACAAAGCCAACTCATCCAGAAGACTCGGAAGGGAAAAGAAGATCAGAGGGGCAAACACCTGTGATTTGTGCCATCATGAAAGAGATTCTGGAGTGTCTGATTCACTTAAGGGACCTCACGTTTTAGTCAAAGGGGCAAAGAGTCTTTCCCGACATGTCCTCTCACCTCTCAGGAAAGTGGCAACAGGGCTTTTCACAGAAAAAATCTTACACTGGATGCTTGCCACTAGAAAGCATTCAGGGCTAGGCTTGCTCACATCCCGGCTAGAAACAACTTGCTGGGCTGGAGGGACAGAAATGCTGCCACCTCTGTTGTCTGAGAAACACTAGTTTCTCCCCAAGGCTTCTCTTCCTGTATGTTTGCCTCTTCTCCTTGGAGACCTCTCCTATGTTCAGGGAGGGTGTTATCTCACCATGTCACACCATTTCTGCCTTGGTTCCCCTTCTGTAAGCTCTGCAGTGCAGGCTTGGAGGGGAACATCGCCAAGGTCAAGCAGTCCTGACACCTTGCAAATAGGAACTCAAAGAAAACATCAAGGCCTTCCTCACATCAGAACTTTCTCAACCTAGAAGAGCACATATGTAATTTCTGAATAGGTTCAGCTTTCATTCCTTTGCATCACTGAAGAAAAAAATTATTTTCTCTGACATTGTGCCCAAACAGTTCTTGCCTTTTGGTGCCCAGGCAGATGTAGTCTCTCTAATTCCTAATGCTTTCAGCTTTTTATTTCTGCAGCAACGACGTTTAGGATCAGAAGACTAAGTCAGATTCTAAGAGAAACATAAAGAGCAGCTGAATGCCCAAAGGTGCAAGGAGAGAAAGAGAGAAAAAGAAAGTATATCTGGGTTCACAGTGCCGTGTGGGTTTTTTTTTGTTGTTGAAGAAGTGCTTGCCTTTAAAGTGTTCAGAAGTATATAACAGAGGTCTAACGGAATTTCAGTCTTACTTCTGAAGTCCTCAAACATACTCTGGAGCAGAGTCAACGTTCTTTATATTTAAAGCATCAGAATAAACATTGTGTGGTTTGTTCATTTGATTGTTTTTAATGGGACGATCAGTCAACAGTGTACGCAGGCTTTTCAGACAAGGCTCATGACAGTACTGCTCTCTGCTACTGGAAATTTTATTCAGAGCTATGTCCTCCAGCTTAATTTTCCAAGGTCAAAGTGACCTTCAAAAGACTCTGTTAACTGTTCTTTTTCTTGTCTTTTCACCAAAAAGGGATTTCCCTCTGTCTGAACAAGCAAAAATCCCATAAAAGTTCCTTTCTCATGACAGATTTTTAGGTGTCTTTTCTGGGAAGTTCCACCTTAAATTTTGATTTCTTGCCTTCATAAGCAAAAACTGATGTCTGGATTCTAACTGCTGACACCAGCTTTCACATCACTTCTGAAATTTATTCAGCTAATTGTGACTTTTCAGTTAATACACTTACATGGAACTAATAACATAATCAAATTAAACCACTCAGAGGTTCCATGTAATAAAATATATCCTGCCTCACCGTGTTTTTAGATTGACCTTGACAGTGAGTTTTTGCCTAAAGCAATTATGTAGATGGCTACTGTTCCCTCCAGAAAATCAGTTCTCTTTCATGATATGAGGAGTGTGTGAAATATTGCTTCGGTGTTTTGTCAGTCTTTGAAAATCATTGTCATACTGTGTTTTTCTTTTTTTTTTTTTCATGGATACTGGTGTAAAGACAATTACCTAATCCAGCTGAGAGCTGCTGGGGGAGGTGGGCATAATGCATGTCGATGATCACCAGGAAGCTAAAGCCGTAAAGAACCAGGACATTTGAGCCCCTGAAGTTGCACATTTAGAAATATATTAGGACTCAAAAAAGTTATATATCCACATCTAGGGCTGGGAAAGTACACCTCATTCTTTTCTTCCTTCTTTATAAGCCTTTTTATTTTTAGAATACATCCTAATGTGTGATCCCATCATCTAATGCTACATAACCTGAAACCGGCCCTGTATATTGATCATCTCTAGCCAAAGACTTGAGGAGTGATTTTTGCTGTTGGATCTGTAAGGTAAATGACCTTTTTTCTTTTCCTGTGCCGAATTTCTGATACAGTTGGTGCAAGTTCAGCCCAGACAGAAGAACAGCAATCTGTTCTTACAGCAAAGAGAAAAAAATGTTGAGAAACAAAGAATATTTTCCGTATTATTTTACATGAAACTGCTATGATACTAACACCAGGATATGCTAGCACACGCAGAAATTCCAAGCCCTTCAGAATCTTCCCTTTACACAAACATTTTTTTGAAAGGAGTTTTCTACCACTGAGTCTTTTTGAAAGGATCTTTAGAAAGGAAATGTAAAAGAGATTTTGATCATGAATTTCAGAGAAAATAAGGTTGAACAAAATTCCCTATGCTGCTATTTCAAAAAGGCAATAAAATCCAGCTCATATTCTGTTTTTCATAAAAAATATTTAGAAACAAACGACACCGGAGGTTTTTATAAAGAGTGTGCCATTAAAGATTTCTTTCTAGCTTGCTCCATCACTTATTCTGTAGAGATCATATATTTTACTGAAAATATGTCAGTTCTTAAAACATTTATCAAGTCTTTTCATAACCTTCTTCATACCCAGATATACCTGTTAGTCTAGGTCTGCATAGGTATACCTCTGAGACATGGACAGAGAAGACAAAAATACATTTTTACATGCTTTAAAAATTGTGACTATCTATCAAAAGCTTGAGTTTTCCAAGTAACATATGCACTTAAATTTAATATCTCATAAGATAACTGTAGCATCGGGAAATTTTTGATATGTTTCATTAAACAGAAAACAACCACAACTTTAAAATCTCTGATACAGGCAAATGTTGAGTATTGTTACAACACTCACAATATGCAGCAACGTTCATGCTTCACATTACTGTGGTTAATGTTGGAGCACAGTGACTTAACAAAACAGCCTAGAACTAAAGCTAGGCATAATGACAAAATCTTTTTCATGCAAGCCTGAGATCTCTGAAGAGGCTAACGTGGCAAAATTTTACGAAAGATAGGATACTCTCAACTGTGCTCTCCAAGAAGATTTCAGTTTGTTTCAGAATTTCCACAACTTCATAAATATATTTTATGAAGCTTGTGTGATCATAAAATCATAGAATCGTAGAATGGCCTAGGCT
>NW_009731207.1:321-46590 GCF_000703405.1 Apaloderma vittatum | reverse complement strand
GGTTCAGCCGCCTGCTGCTGCTATGGCTTCAAATTGGAGGGAAGCCTCACAGGAGACTTCGTCTTTTCTTCTGAGTCCACACTGGATGAAAACAGGAGGCAGAACCTCAGGGTAGGGCAGTAGGACTGGGAAAGGGTTGCTGGGTCATCAAATCTCGACCTCCCTCTCCTGCCACACCTGCAGCCGTTTGTGCTAAAATAGGGGCACTCGTTTCTCGTGTGATTCGTGGTAGGAAATTGCCCCACAAATGTGTGGTATTGACAGTGTATGAGACATCATCACAATGCCTCACTTCTTCATGTTGGGCACTTCTGTGCCGACCAGGAAACGAAAAAGTTGATATTCTGCTTGCTTTTTTTGCTACGTGTAACGTTATTCCTGAAAGCATTCAGCAGTTGGGCTCACGATTCAGACTCCTGTTCGCTCTGTGCTCGAGGACGGGCTCTCACGACCGTGCCAGTGCGACCACCGATAAGGACACGAGGAGCATCGTTCTTACTGGCAGGGAGGTAGTGAAACCAGCAGTGGGAGAGGGCAGCTGACTGTAAATGTGTGTCAGCGTGTGTTTTCCAGCCAGCAAAGTGGCTTTTTTAGTCAGATGTCTTATGCTTATGGGAATTGTAGGTGATTTCCAACCCTTTCTTGTTACTTCACCGTTACAGAAAAGCGGATGTTTTGTCTTTAAACTTGCACGCAGTCAAAACAATCAGGCAGAAATATAAGGTTCTTGAGTCCTGGTAAAGGCAATGGTAACACTGCCAAAAATCTCTTAGTTCTAAGAGTGTTTAAAAAGATCACATCCCAGGATGCTTTAAATAAGTAAAATTCATCTATTGGAGACTGGTAAAGTAAGATCTGCTGTCTCGTGCTCCAACTAAAATAGTGTTGATTTTTGGAAATGCCAGTGATGGTCATTAACATGTTAGCCTTGTAACATTTATTAGCCTTGTGTTACACTAGTGGTCATTATTGGGATTATGCACTGATAATCACTCATGGGAACTGCTAAATAGGGTGTTGCAGTCAGAAAATCAGCTGTCTTCGTTGCAGAAATGATCAAGTGTTTTACAAAATACTGTACAATGACCTGCAGGAAACTGGTTTCTAGACCTTAGAGATGGTTTTCTTCTCATTAATAATGGCATCAGTTGTAATCTTAGCATATTTCATAAAGCTTTTTGGACAAATGAAATAAGGCAAATGTAACTGCCAAAAGGATGCTGGGAGGAATGCTTACTGCATGGGTTTCTAGGTTTGTTTCTTTATATGTATATAGGTGGAATGTTTTTCTTAGTCCATGATTGATTCAAATTCTACGTGAAGGTAAGTGCCACAGCACGGAGAAAGAAAATTGTAATTCAGTCTGAAACCTCTCCTTTTTTTCTAAGCAGTTCACTTCTAATAGTAGCCCTGATTGTGGACACTTACAGAATTAATACGTGCACCTGTCTGAATTAGAAGATTTTGCACTGGGAATACTGCTGCTGAGTGTTTTCACAGGCCTGTTAGAAAGTTCATTTATGCGCTTTATTTTTGTGATATTCTTTAGTAGCCTTTCACTTAGTAAATCTACTTTAGAAACTTGACACTCATGTAGACACTTCAAACAGTAATGTCAGTGTCAGTGAATAACTTCTTGCTGGTAAGGGACAGATGAAGATGTTTTAATTTCTGGTGTATGTACAGACAGATAGGACTAATAATTAAAAACAAAATATTAAAAATTAAAAACTGTGTCTTCAAAAATGCTTTTCCCTTTGAAGCAATCAGTGCATACACATGGCAAGGTATAGATTGTCCTGCAGGAACCAGCAAGCCTGGTGCCACGCAGAACTCTGGCAGCTTATAAATGTGCTGTTGTTACACTAATCATCGTTCTTCAAGCCAAGCTTTTTTAATGTTTGACTCTATTTTGTTATCCAGCTTATTAATAAAAAATTAAATATTGACTTGGACAAGTCCCACATAGGACTGCACTGGATTAATTTATTTGATGCTGAACCCTTTATAGCTGCTCTTTGAGTGGGAATTTTTTCCTGCGTGTTTGTACACTCAGTGGAGAGGATTTTTTTCAGTTATTTAGATGACATTATGCTTACCTGGTCTTATAAATTCTTTGAAGGACAGGTTCATTTCCTCTCTGTTCTGTTTCATCCCAGGTGAAATTGATGGTATTTGGTTTTCAGTGCTGATAAAAAGAGCTAGAACTATACCTGAAAACGCATCTCACACTTTAGCAGACCTTGTGAAAAATGTGAAAGTCACTGGATGCAGCTGTAACCTTAAAAACTGGAAATTCAAGAGTTCAAAATCTTCCTCAAGGCAGCCGTTGCAGTCACTGGTTTAGGTGTGAGGGCGCTGAGACATTTGCTTCGCCAGCTGCTACGAGAGAGGAGGGAAGTTATGTGAAGGCCTGATAGTACCACTGCAGTTTCCCAGCTCAGGTTTTTCCCTTTCTGAGATCCTGTTTACTTTATACGATGGCAGCGTTTTCAAAACATGATGCTTTGAAGTGCCCTTCTAAGGTCCGGCTTAGTGGGGGGAATTTACAGTTCCCACGTGCTAAATTGTTCTTATTTTTATGGTCAGAAAACTGAAACCAAAGGCTGGCGGTTATTTTCCAAGCACAGATTTTTTATTTTTTTTTTTTTTTAAAGGAGAACTGTCAACTTCATTATTGCCATATACTTTTATTAAAAATGGGATCATCATCCTTGTATCAGTCTTAATTTTACAACCGAGTCTGATTCCTGTGTTTTAATTTGGTAGGTGCTACAAGGATTGTGGCTAGTTGCTACAAGGATCTATAAGCCTGTGTCAACTTTATGGGATGAAGGAAACTAATAATAAGTGGTGAAAATGAGAGAAGATTTAAATAAAGCAATATTCTTTCTTGTACAATAAAGCAGTAGAAGATCCAGCAGCAGATGTATGGTGACTGTATAGGAATTAGCTCCCATTCTTACCTCTAAACATATTGTCAGAGGAAGGTGAACGTGAGCTTCTGCATAATCAAACACTGTCCAACACAGCTTAAACATAGTTTAAAATTTTTGTTCTTACAAGTACAGCTGAGCTTCTGTTGTTGCTGGGTCACAAGCATGAGCTATGCACCTACAGGCACTTTTCCTGAAGTTTTATCAAGGGAGGTGACATCAGTTGTAAACTTTCAGGGAGGTAGCTGACGGTGTCAGTGCTTTCCAGTTTCTCCCCCTGCCCTGACCCCAAGTGCATTTAAAATTAAGCGCAGTTGGAAGTAGTAAGCAATAACCTTTTTGCTTGTTCTGAGCTTGTTGCCACCCGCCTTGTCTCCTTCCATCTGGCAACCACAGAAAACCACGAATCGGGAATCTTGACGCTCTGATCAGGAAGCCTGTATTTGGCAGGGTGTGATCAGCTCACCTGAGTGCAGTTTATGGACCAACTTTGACAGCAAGTGTAAACCATGTCACTATTTAATTATTTCTACCTATAAGAAAACTGTGCAGAATTTTATTGGGTTTGTTGCAGATTGAGGATTTTCCTTACAGTTGTCTTTACGAATTAACGTTTGTATCGGAAATGTCTGTTTGCTGAAGGTATTGAAGACTTGATTCCAACTCAAGCCTGTTATTTGTTTGTAGATTCTCTCTCTTCTGGCTGTCATTTGTGAAGAAATTGTGGAGGATTGTATCAAGTGTGGCGGACTTTACTTCTTTGAATTCACAAGCTGCAGTGCCTTTCTTTTGAGCCTCCTGATCCTGTGTGTGTATTGCACTAAAATATATGAAACGTTTGGGGAACATAAAGTACAGAGAGTGGTAAGGAAATGTTTTTTAAAAACCATACCGTTTCTTATAAATGCTTAAAAACTACTGTGGAGTAGAAAAGCTATGTAGAATGAATCTCCTTCTCTTTTGGAAAGGGAGATTAAAGGAGCTTATAAAAAAATGAGCAAAGTGTAGAGAGTCCCTTTTGTATTGACAGCTTTTCCAAAATTGTCAGGTCGGGTACTTGGAGGATTTTAGAATTCTTATGAAAGTCTTTCAAGCAGAATAATGCTACAATGTAGTCATTGCATAGATATGGGTATAGAGAACACAGTTTACCCCAGCCTGATACTTGTAATTTGCCTATCTACCCTATCTATTTTCCTACTGGATGTAGGCTACCTCCTTTTTGGTAATAACTATTGCAGTTTATGCTTTTGTATTTCAGAAGAACCAGCAGTGGCACAAAGTTGCTCTGTAAAGTCAGTAAGAATATTACACTGTCTTATGAGTGTCCCTTCCTATTTGTCTCCAGAGCAAACAGTAGTTCTTTTTTATGTGAAGGTACAGATAATGGAGTGTGGCAAGAGATTTGAGTGAGCACATCTGCTTACCGGTTTCTGATTTCCCAGATGTTTTGTGTTGGGAATAATGCTAGCATGGTTGAATTTAACTGTGAAACAATTTAAGTGAAATGAATGAATTACTTAAAGAAGACAAAACCAGGAGAGTATGTAATGCAGACTCTTTTGAATAGTTGATAATGCGAATGCTCTTTGGAAAGCAGTTGTAAAATCTATTTTCTGAAGCTTCCATTAGCATCAAAGTTTCAAAGCATAGGTTCACTGGCAGATTAACTCAACTGCTGTTATAATGCTTGTTCTTTTTCAGGTACTGTATCTACAATTTTATAATGTCTTTTTTTTTTAATATATTTGCAGAACTTTTGGGCTATGGCAGCCATAGGTGGCTTTTTTCTGCTGGCATCAATAGTGTTAGCTGTGACCAGTGCTGGGTCTGCTATTGAAAAAGCTGCATGTGTAAGTCTTAAATACCGAGTAAATTATGCGATTTTATCTTATATGTTAATTTCTTTGCCTGCTAAACTTCACTCAATTTGCAGGGAAGAAATTGGGCAGGGAAAAGAATTCAGTGCACTGTGATATTTTGGGAGGAACTAGCTATTTCAGACTTTCCAGAAACTTGCTGTAGGCAATCCAAAGAGCAGACATTCTTCAGGAATGCTGGGAAGCTCTGGACGCACATGCAGCTCCCCAGAGTTTGTGGCTTGCTTCTGGGTTCCTCGGACTTCACTGTCTTGGCTCTGTATCTCTGTCATCTGTCACCATTTGCATGTTGACACCTCTCCCAGCTTCCCCAGTTCTCTGATATTTTCACCTCTGAAATGCTGACTTTTCTCCTCAATTGTCATCATAGAATCATAGAACGGCCTAGGCTGGAAGGGACCTTAGAGATCATCTAGTCCAACCTTCCTGTTTTGGGCAGGGACGCCACCTCTCGACTAGACCTGGCAACACATGGGGACCGAGCAGGAATCAAACCCACCACCTCAGTGTTGATTCTTATTGCCAGCACCGTGCTCAAACCACTGAGCTAACCGGTCCTTTCATAATGCTGCCCCCTTGCAAAGTCAGCAAGAAACCATGTCTTTTGCCAGGCATTATAAAGCATATGTTGAGAATGCTTGCAAAGGCTTGCAGTAAGAGCAGCAGTTCAGTTTCCTCAAGGACAGAAATAGTTAGAAGAGCAGTGGGGCACGCATCTTCTCAGGAACACTGAAGAAGCTCAGGACAAGGCACTGAAGAGGCTCTGGGATGCTGTGGATGTTGTAATCCCTCACGCATTTGGCACTTCTTTTGAATAACATTGCAATATGTGAATATGTGAGTTTGAAAGCTCAAATTCTGATATTATTCTTGAATGAGAAAAAATGAGTTAGAAAAGAAAGCAAAGTAATTCTGTTCCACAGGCAGCATGAGCTGTTGGAGAATACACACTTTGTGTAGCCATCTGTGATACTGATATATTCAAACCTAATGTTTTGAGTATGAAGTCTTTCAGGGTTTGTTTTGGTTTTTTCCTGGAGTTGCTAAAACCAACCTTCTCCTTATCATTATGTTATGATGACTAATAATGTAATGTCATTAAGGAAAAGTCATCCCCCCTTGCTGACCCAGTAAAGACTTGCTTACACTCTGTAGATCTTATCTCTCTTGACCTTCTGTGTGTTACTCTTGTTCACGTAGTCTCTTCAATCAGCAGCCATCCCTTGGGTAAATATTCTGTTAAACCACTAATGCATGCTTCTTTAATTTTTGCAATAAAATGAATATACCCTGCCTGTTAAGAGCTGCTTAGAACATATTGTACGGTTCACATTTGATTAAGAGAATGAGAACTGTAAAAGCTTTTGTGTTAATTGTGCTACAATTATAATTTTTGATCTGTTTCTAGTTTAAATAGAACCACCAATTTAAGGAGGACTGGGAGCTTCATCTATTAGCCTTAATATAAGCAAATAGATGAGCACATCTCTACAGACAATGTTAGAACACTGTTAATGTTTGTACATTTAACGTCATACATTTCCTTCACTTTTACAGGCATTTGGATTTTTTTCAAGTGGTGCCTTTTTAGCTGAAATTATTATAGAGTATTTTCACAGTCGGAAACAACAAAACGTCAGTGGATGCCCTGAAAATCCTGGCACCACTCAGAGTGCCACAGAAAACCAGCCACTGAATAAACAAAGCTAACTTGCTGGAATTACTTAATTTCTTTTGAATGGAGCAAACAAAAGTGAACTTTTCAGTGCACTGTAGGTAACAACTTCTGTCTCTTCTCATCAATTTTCTACGCGTCACTCATCACAGATTTTTGTAGATCCTTGGGTCGGGTCATGGCACCTCAAGCATCGTTTTCCAAGGTAACTGGTCCTACTTAATAACTGGTCCTGCCACCTGCCCAAGTGACATATGCTAAAAAAATGTGTCTAAATCAAGTAACAACACTGCTGATTTGATTTTGACAATAAAGGTTAATATGTGATGCATACATTCTGAGCTATGCCCTAAAGATATTTTCTGTATAAATGGACCAAATGCTTCTGTTACAAGTTATAAATTAGTACAGCAGAATTCATTCTTGTACTTGCTTGTCAAACTGTGAATATAAAAGGGATACTTAACTGGGGCCTTACAGAAATGCTTATACTTAAGTAAGCTTTCTTGGTTAGCTTCTACTATTCACATGTTTTGGTTGTATCTGTGGAGATCAGTTTAATGGAATAGCAAATGTAGGGGTTTTATGGGGAGAGTAATGTCATGGTATATTAAGTAGACAGTTTTGCACCCCATGATTGTCAAAGTTGAGACTTGTATGCCAGAATTATTTCTCAGGTTGTTCCAAAAGCTATGCAAGCAGGAAGAAACTTAAAAAATCAGCTGTGAGAGGAAAAATGATGAATAAATATTTTCATGCAGTAGCCCCAAAAGCAGCAATCTGACCATCAGTGAGAAATATGTTGCAGCATGTTGATGCTCTCCTGGTGAATATTTCTTGCAAGGTTAATGCCATCTGCAGCTTGTTCATGCATAGTTAATGGTAAGGTTTGACAGAAGGGTTATGGGCCACACTAGTTTCTTTTTTTATAAATATGGCAGTAGCTTAAGACTCTTGCTACTGACTGTCTCAGTTGGTAAACAGGTAAATAAGCACCTGTACCCTTGATTTGTCTTAAAAGCAACAGGCTGTAGGACTGCAAGAAGCACTACTGATGCAACGTGTGTCAGACATATCGGATCAGATGTTGATGGCTGTAAAAGGAATGAAGTGGTGAAAAGGTGTTTTTCAGATGTCTGACGTAGAAGCAAGGCAGCTGGACCTCACTTAAGAGGAAAGCCTTCAAAAGCAGAGCAAATTGCTGTAAACCAGGAGATATTCCAAAATACCAGAGCAAATGAGAAAAAGCTGATGATGCAAAGCTAGTTCTTGTTGGAGTGCTTGTGACATTTGCCGTGTCTTCCAGGCATTAACTTGCCAATACCCTAGTCTGATAAATTTATAGTTCTGTAACCTGTTGTGTGGCATCAAGGCTAAGCCTCCCAGAATTGGAAAAGCTGTTTGGAAAAGGATGAGAAAGCTGTTGTAAGACAAAGGACTGTAAAAGAAGGTCAGAGGTGTTTTGGTGTTTTTTTTTCCAGTGCTCCCACTTCCTGATGATTTTGAGTTTGTGATATTCTCTCTCTGAGCTCTCAACCTAACACTACACTTTGCTTGCAGGGTGTCAAATTTTGACAGGTGGTGTGAAGCACCAAGTTCAAGCTGTAGCTCAGTTTCAGAGCTGTGTATAACAGACATACTTTCCTTCATAGAACTTCCTGCTTTGTGAAGAAGAAATGCTCTTGTACTGTTGTGGGGGGTTTTTTTTAAACTATTTATTAGTGTCCATTTGCACTAAAATCTGATCTTGATCTAGGTGTACAGAGCTTGCTGTAGCTGCCTCTGAAAGCTGGGTAGATGAGAGACGTTCTGTTTACAAGCAATGTTACCGGTGATATGAAACTTGCTGTAGCTCTGCTATGATTTCCAATGCCTTAGTTTGGAGATCATGTCCATATCTATGATTAACATTCTAAGGGTTTGGGGTTTTTTAGTTTTTTATTACCCAGGATTATACTGAATTTTTTCACATCAAAATGTAGTCTCTAAATCTTGACCTATAATTAAAAGCTGTAAATACAGCGTAAGAGTAACAATGTGCTGCTGAAATTTGTTAAGCAATGCAGCACCGTATTGGGACTTCTACCTTGAGGTAATTTTTCTTGTAATTTTTTTGCAGCTTGAGAATACGTGAAGAGAGTTCAGGGTTTTGGTTGCTGTTAGTATAGACTTTTCCCACCCATGTGCTTTGTTATTGGTGCCCATTCCTGAGTGGGAGATACTGGTACTAAAAAGGATCTCTGAAGTCATCCCTCTGGCTTGGCTTCCCTATCTGTGATACCTACTGCTGATACTTCACAGAGAAACTGAAATGCAGAGCAAGTTATACCCCTGGCATGTTTGGGCTTGTTAGTAAGGAGGTTTTGGCAGGGTTTTTTGGTTTTATTTCAGCTGTTTCAAGTAGGTGGCTTATGCCCTTTCTCTCACCAACCGACTGATCCATATATAGATTTGAGGATCAGATTCCCTCTCTGACTGACAGGGATGCAGGCATTGCCATCAGCTGAGGGAAACGACAAACAGTAGTCTTTTGGGGGAAACTGGTTGTTTTCCTGTGTGTCACAGGAGCTTACTGGTAGGAAGGTTCCCACAGTCGATACGTATTTCTCCACTCCCGATGCTGTTTAACTGGCGTTAATCTGTCACATAGTAGTTAAGTACTACAGGCAAGTCACATATTGGTTTTAGGTTTAAGGCAGTTGCTCAGTTGTTGCTTCCAAATCAGTCGCTGGCTAACAAAGCAGTTTCTGTGTGGTAGTGCTGTTAATCCCAGACTTAGAAATATGAGGCGTTCTTTTTATCCTGTTTTAAAATAGTTGAGGAGCAGGTTTGCTGGTGTGTGTGCCGCTCTCTGCTTTCTGTGAGGTTGCTTGCTAAAATAAAGGGGCCTGCCCTCCCAGGTGAGATGGGGGAGACATTTCCTTGCTGCCACAGCTGAGCAGGCTGGTCTCCTGCAGTCCTGACATGCCCTCTTTGATGCTTCTGATGTCCAATCCAGGTGTTGAGTGTCTTGTCTTTTAATGAGACCAATCCCAGAGAACGGCGTTGGAGCCAGATTAAACATCTGGTTTTGCAGGAGCTTGGTGCTTGTGGCTGGATGCCTCTTACCCCTCCTGTGCTCTGTCAGCAAAGCAGTCTGCTGGCTTCCCAGCCTGCTCCTGGTGAAATCAGCCCACTTCTTTTAAACCACACATTTAAATTGCTTACATTAAGGTGGCTGGTTTTGACTGAAGTGGATTGGGGATTGTTTGGGAGAGCGGTAGGAGCTCTGGCAGAAAAGCTATGTCAAGCAATTGTCTTAAATTTCTTCTTCCGTTTGCAAAGTAACCATCTCTGTACAGTCTTGACTGGCAGTAAAAACTTGTGGAAAGAAGTAACTGGCCCATTAAGTCTGTCTACCTGGGGATTGCCTGGCAGTGATGTTTGCAGCCTGCTCAGACACATTAAAAACTTTTGTCTTTTCCAGTTGAGCCTGTCCAAAGATATTTAAAGGCCCCGCGCCCACTTTCAGGCTTTGTTTGCAGCGCCTTGAAAATCGGTGCAGCAGATGTTCCAGGACATGTGAGGACTTGCAAAGTGGCCAGATGGAGCACTTCTCCTCTGAGGATCTGCATGTGCATTGTGTAGATTGGGAATGTTAATTTTTGTGTTTAGCCCATATTAAAATCACAATGTTACCAGCACTCTTTGGATTCTAAATGTGTGAAGGATTTGCACCTTACTACTTGCACTCTGTGCTTAAAACTAGCAGGGAAGGCTTGTGGTCTGTTACAACCAAGTTCTACGTTTGCATCTTCCAACTTGAAAAAGCACCGAGTTATTTCACACAATTCTGAGCTCTGCACGAGATGTTTTTGCATAATGGCCACGATAGTGATCCTTGCTCAAATTTGTGCAATAAAAATACTGAGCTTTCTACACTGAAGAGAGAGAAGTACTTTGTGAAATTTTTGAATGGTTCTATAAAATTGTAACAAATCAAGATGCTCGTAGTGCCTTTAAGATGGAAATTCATCTTTGTTTTAGGCTATTGCTGTCAACATAAGCACTTCTCTTAACAGTAAATTTTATGCTGGTCAAAACTATCACTTTTAATACTTTTTAGAATATAAGTGACTTTTAATGATTATTAAATTAGGATGATAATACAGTGGGTTTATATATAAAAAATAAAAAATTTATACAGTTTTGTTGCCAGTGTGGCATAAATTTCCTTTGAAATAATTTTGAAATGCTTAACTATTTTTCCATTCTAAACCTGTGGTCCTTTTTAATGTATTATGCTTTTTTGGTCTGAAGAGCTTTCTAAAATATTTTGTAATAAATTTTTAAATAAAATATTAGTAAATAACTGAAATGTTTCTCCTGCTATGATTTGATGTTGCTCTGTACTTCTCCCAGAGCCAGCCATAGGAAATAACATCATTCTTTGTTCCTGGTTTGGAGGAAGGAGCTTGCACTGCATTTGCCTGCTCCTGGGGAAGAAGGTCCAGCTTGCAAAGCTGGATGTTCCCACTGCAAGTTTCCAGGAGGAAAGGCCCAGTAAGGTTGGTATTGCCTCTTGCACACAGTTCAACTGAGTTAGTTTGCGGTAGATGTTACACCTATGTGGTGTAGGTTACTGTGATGACCATAATTCAAGTGCTGCTTTCTTGTTGTCTTAATTACTTAGAACTGAAAAAAACGAAGTGGCAGACTTGGTAAAGGAAGGAGCACAAACTAGCAAAAAGTGTTAAGAGGAA
The DNA here is from genome assembly GCF_000703405.1 of Apaloderma vittatum. Taxonomy (NCBI): domain Eukaryota; kingdom Metazoa; phylum Chordata; class Aves; order Trogoniformes; family Trogonidae; genus Apaloderma; species Apaloderma vittatum. Next base: position 35,357 of record NW_009731207.1, on the reverse strand, counting down.
AAATGCAGGTAACTGGGTAGGTTGAGGGACAATTCTTTAAAAATGTTTTGTCAGTGGTAGGAAGCAAGGAAAATAAAATAAACCTTCATGCTTTCTCGCAGGGTGGCTTTCGTGCTGCATAATCCTCCAGACTGCTTATTACCTGGTGGCTGTCTTGTAAACAGGAGGAGAATGGCACTTCCTTCACTGTTGGCACTGAAATGGGAATGCCACAGTATATTTTTCTTTGTATCGTAACATTAAAGTAAAATTGCCTTCTTGATGAGGTTGCCAGGATTCGTAAGGGGAAAAGGTCTTTAATGCTTTTGATTACATTTGAAAACTAGATGCAGAAAAACAATGAAGGCAAAATGTTGCATTAAAAGGGTACATCACTGGTGAATTTCCACAACACAACAAAACTCAAAAAGTCCTAAGAAAGGTTAATAATTTGGAGCACAACAACACTGTTTAAGTTACTGCCAGACAAGACAACTGCTGACATGACAACTTTCTCAGGAGTGTAATCCAAGTTAGTTTGCTGTAAATTCTCAGAATAATACAGCAGAGCACGGTATAGGCTGCCAGTCTGCGTCTTTCGTTCATGAGCACCCAGGTCCCACCTCAGTCGCTGCTGTCTGTGCGTGGGTAGTTCGAGGCATGGACGTGTCTTGTTGGGTGCGTGCTATCCTTCCAGCCACCTGCTCTTCACTCCTTCGTCCTGCAGGAACCAAGCAAGGTTAACTGCTTGGCTGGATTTTGGGTTTAACTTCTATTTGCGTTCAGAATAGCAATTCTTTGCCCGCTCAAGCCAGCACAAGGAAGGCCAGCAATGTTTTTTGCATTCTGTTTGTGCGAGGTGCAGTTGCCTGTGCAGGCAATCTGCTCAGAAGCTGCAGGAGAGAAGTTTGCCCACAAGAGGGCAAAGATGATCCTGTGATTGAAACGATTTGGTCTGGAGGACTTCACTGTCTCCCATCTGCGTTTTCAGTGGAATCAAAGCCCCCTTGCCCTCTTCTCTTGTCAGTCTGGCTATAAATTGGTCTGTGCATTTCAGTGATGCTGTTTCAAATCGTTTGCTTATTTCTGAAAATGTAGCCTGAAGCTTTCTTTGATAATCTAACCAGATCCATATTATGTCAAGGAGACCCTTTACCTAAGCAGTCTGAAAGGGATTTACTTTTATTTCTTTTCTTTTGTAACCTGACAAGAGACATTTGTAAAAATTCCTTTTTATAACAAAGTCAAGCTTCAGCTGCGCGACTACATCTGCACCTACAAACTGTGCTGCAGCTGTGAAGATTTTTTGTGGTCTGTGCTATGCTGTGGTTTTCAATGAAAGGTCTGTGGATCGTGGGTGGGAGAATAAAGGAGTTGGGAGTACCTGAGCATTTCCCAGACTCTTGGGAAGTTTAATGAGAGAAGCTTATTATCCAAAAATGCAAATTATGCATGCTGGAAAGAAATCAGGGTCCACAAACAGAAATGTTGTCAAATAGAGCTGTAAAGCACGCCAGGCGGGGCTCCTTGCAATTCCAGTCTTCTTCAGGCATCCCAGGGAAACTTGCTTTGACCAGCCCATGTGTCCTGATCACTCATTCAGTTGATCTGTAATGACCTATTATCTCTTGGCTGAAAATTAGAAGAGGACTGGGAAAATAAAATAGATGTGGCTGTTTTGAAGTTAGCAAGTCCTGAGGTGAGAGTCAGGGCTTCACAAGGAGGCGACAGCCATAAGCACATTCTTCTGTAGCATGACCTGTGCCAGATGATGACAGCAACTATCCAGTCAGGCATCTATTGCTAGATGTGCTGCATGAAAGCATGTAGCATTATGCAGTGCTAAGTTTGAGGTGTGCTTCAGAACTCTCTTTTTAGTCCTCACTTGGACTTACCGAAAGCATAATACTGTAAGACAAAAGCTTGACAAGGTTTTTATGCCCTACACTTGCTTAGAGAATGGTGGGATGTTGCTCCAAATAATGCAAACCCATCCATGCTACAGCTCTCCTTTTAACTACTTCCTTTGCACCAGCTGCCACTCTTCCAAAAATACCAGTGCGGGCACAATTCTGAAATCCCTGTTCCTGTTGAGCTGTAGGTGAGGAAGGAACGATTACTTAATTGTTCTGTGTTCTCTGCACACCACTAAACAAAGATGTTGCGCTGCCACCCTGGTGTGAGTAGCAAGGCATCCTCAGAAAAGAGGACAGACTCTTACCACTTCTATTTTTATTGTTAGCAAATGCCCGTTTTCACTCTCTTATGCTTGTCTGCCCTGTTTCAAAAGCTACAGGTCACCGGCTGGCAATATGTTGTTAAAGCCACTCCAGTCCCTCAAGTCTGAACTAAACCTTCCTGTCAGGGCAATTCACAGCAAAAAGAGCTTTGGCTAAAGCTCTACCTACTTGTTTCTCAAAACAGCTGGGATAAAGTGCCTGTGGAGGTGTGGCCAAGGGGGTACAATACGGGTGCATTAACGTAAGTTTGTCTGTCTTCTGCCTCATAATCCTCTTCCTCTAAAAGCCTTGTTTTATGAATGAATTAATGTTGTCCTTGACTTGATACAGTTTTCTAATTGTAAATGCTTATTTCTGGCAATTGTGCCTCTCTTTGGAGGGTAACAGGGGCATAATTATTCAGCTCTCATGCATCACAAACTGCTGAGCATGAGGTTATTAATGGAGTCCTTTGCTGCTACCGTGGCTTAATAGCTACAGCTGCAGCATTGTGCTCTTTTTTGGCTGGAGTTCATGAAAAACAGGGATGCAGATCATTAATTTCATGTTAGAACTGATTTACAGATGTAGAAATAACAGTAGACTGTGTTAGATGGACAAAGCACTTCTGATTTAAAAGCAGCTACTATATCAGCAGAGCTGGGATTCGTACTGGTCGTAGGACAAAGCCACCGGCACAAGTCCACCTCGCACAACCCCCAGTGATCTCAATGAAAGAAACCTGGGTTGGTGTAACTGTGTGTGCTGGCAGGGCTGTACTCCGGGGAGAATCATACCCCACCATCACTGCTGGCTAGCAGATGTAATCCAAGGAAGCTGCAAATGGATGCTTTTGGCCAGGATGCTACAGGCTTTGAGGGGCTACACAACTCCTTGCCTGGTCTCTTCCCATCTACCCAGCTGCCCACCCAGCAATAGCTCCGCTAAGTAAAAAGGGATCTCCTCAGCCCTGCCCTGAGATGGTCCAGCTGGGAGGCCAACCTCTCCCAGAAGCTGATGGAGGAAGAGGCATGTCTAGAGGGTGAGTAAGAGGTGAGGGGGACCTCCTGCAGCTGAGTCACTGCTGCTGTGATTCAGGATTGCCCTATCTTTCTTCATGGAGTGCACAAAAGGGAATGGCTCGGTATTACGACTAGTCCCATGCAAATAGCCTCCAAGCCACACTGTGCATTTCCCTGGGAGAACGGTATTTGCTCTCTTTAGGCTGCTAAAATAGGGGCAAGATGAGTGCTGGCTCAGATTTCCTAGTCTGTCCTTACATGCGTAAGGGTCAGGTGCCTCCAAGTCTACATCTGTGGTTTTTTTCTATTTTCTCCAAGGTCTCTAGAGTTTTGCTACAATTCCTCTATGCCAGGAAGGCTGCTTGTCTGCTGTTGCTGTTCCTGCACAAGTGCAAACATGTAAGAAAAATAAGTGGTTCAGACATACTTATTTTAGCGATGACTCTACATTAGTGGCTCGGGGATATACTCGGCCCAGACACAAGTCTCACCTGAGAGCCAGTTAGCATTCACCTGGTGACAAAACTGCTTCTGCAAATATTTATCTTATGAACCTTTCTGTAAAGCTGTAGTCCAGCAACATGCAAAAAAAGCAGGTGCTGCTGGAGATCCTATCATGTTCAGGAAGCGATATGAAAACATTAACGGGAGGAACAGCGCTGCTCCGAGCCGCTCGCTCCGGAAATGTCAGGCAGTGCTGCTACCCTGCAGTGCTCCCTTGATTTTAGCTTCATCTGCACTTTCTTCTCTAGCTCTGCCCTCCTTATTCTCCTCTTCTCCTCCCCATCTTAAAAGGCAGCCTCCTTGTTATCAACACTCCCTATCATAATACTGTCCCCTGAGCATCCACAGTATCATTCAGCTAGTCATAACAGACTTCTTAAAGCCAAACTGACAGAGCACTAAAATACAACAATGCAAAAAATTTCAATATTTAAGTTCTGCCTCCATGTAAAACTGAAAGCTTGCCTTGGCAGCCACCTCACCCTTGAGACAGGAAACTCCTGTAGTGCCGCAACTCTTTCTTTTTTATTCTTCTTTTTTTTTTTTTCCAGAACTTTCACACTTCCTACCTCCATGAAGTGCTGCTTCTGGGCACGGCTTTAGTTTCACTGTCAGAGCAGCTCAGACAGAATTTTGGCAAAGGGCAAAAAGCAGACAGTTTTTTGGTGGTGGTTTTGTTTTTGCCAACTGCCCCAAGGCAGCACAGCTGGTCCAGGCAGGTAATGAGAGCTTGTTTGATAATAAATGTCCATTAACCCAGTAAACCAGTGCAAGTATGAGATAATAACAGAATAAAGTTATTTCATCAGTTATTTATAAATATGGGCTTTTTTTTCTTGATGCAAGCTCCTGGATGGTAGGAACCCAGTGGTTCAGGTACAGTGACCAGTACTAGGTCAGTCCCTAGTAATAAACAACAGTGCATACTTGCCCTACTGGCCGTGAGAAACCAGAGTGCTCACCCAGGGGACTATCCGAGGTTGATGGACTCTGGGCTCAGGGACAGGCAAAACTGAAACAAGTTCTGGAGTATCGAGCTGTGTGTGATCAGTGACCTCTAGAAGGGACAGAGGTAGGAAGGAGCAGCCAACAGCACTTAACTGCTTTTCCTGTTTTCCAGCTGCCGTTGTGCTGGACAAAATTAATCATCCTTCTCCAGGAGAGGAAGATGACAAGTACCTGTGCGACGTTCCGACCTGCTTCCATGCGGCAGGGTTAAACAAGCCCTGGGGCCAGGGACCAAAACTAAGGCTGCCTGTTCCCCATGGGACACCCTCGTGAGCGTGCACCCCCACGCATCTGCAGAGGAGCAGAAGGAACGCCAAGGGCACAGCGCCTGCACCTGTGTTCCACACTGAACACTGAAACAGCCTAAACAGGAGGGTTGCTTACGAATACCCTAGAGCTTTGTGGTGAGAGTGGTCTCCTGTCACCTGGGCATAAATCTCTGCAGGCAGAACAGACAGGACGTGGGCCTCCCACAGCTCCTCTCTCTGGTACCCATTCCTCCCCATGTCACACAACCAGCAGCACCTCCTGGATGCCAGCCCAGTGCCCAGCTCGTCAGCAGAGCCCAGCGATACAGAACTCCAGCTTTCCTTAGCTGTCAGGTGACACTTAGTCTAAAAAGCCAGGGCTATACTTTTGCCCTGATATGGAGGGATGGCCAAGGCCACTGGCTGGCACACAGCTTCTCATGGCTCTGCAGCAACATTTTACTCCACGTTGTCTCCAAGGACAGTGGAGCCCTGAGTAATTTTCTCTCCTCTTCCCTGGAGCATCACTCAACACTGTGTCTCCTTTCCTCTTCCCCTTAAAAGTTATCATTATCTTAGTGTCCTGCTGTCCCCGCTATACCCCACAGTGTTTTGTTCCCAAAACAGTGATTTGTTCCCAAAGTGTTTTAGGAGCAAAGAATTCATTCCTTAATAATCCACACAATGCAAAACACAACCATTTTAGAGCAACAGAAAAAAAGCATGCAAGCTGTCACATAACCTGAAGTGTCTTCATCCTGCACTGTGGTCCTCAAGTTTTTCAAAGCCACTCTTCCTCTTTTTAAAAAAGTTTCATTTCCCTTTCTCACCTTCACAGTTTCTACCTGAAAAAACCACAACCACTATTCACTCTCTAACTTAGCTCAAGACACCTGAGCTCAAACATCAGGTCTGGGGGTTTTGGGGAGTTTTTGGGGTTTGGTTGGGTTTTTGGGGATTGGTTTTTTTTTTCAGTATGAAACACTTTATACTACCTATTTTCTTCACCCAACGGTTATATTTTAATTTTCAGTAAAACTGAACCCCAAACTCTAACTGCATTGGCTCAAAAGGATATACTACACTCATCTTGGCGCTGAAAAGGATGGACAGCTTTTGGGTGGGACAGTCAGAGACCAGCACGTCCAAACACAATGTTGGGAAACACAATGGCAGAGAGGTGGTTTTTTTCTGTGGCTCCCACCTTTTATCCTCCAGTTACAGGATGTATTCTGACACTCCCCAGAGAAAGAAGGAAGGAAAAAAAAAAAGAGCAATACAATCAATCTGATTCTCAAAGCCATTACATCACCCAAATAGTGAAGAGAGTTTATTTCTAAACCAGCTGGAATCCCGCATTTGACAAAGTCGCAGACAGATGGAGCTTTCAGAAGCAGGTTTACACTGAAGGAAACTTAAAAGCACTTTTGCTGGCAGAGCTATAGCAGTGAGGTGCCAAAGTCCCTGCCAGACAGAACTGTCATTCAAAGACCCTCAGTAGAGCTGGTGATACCAGCAAAGCCTGTGCTTTTCTTGGTAGACATATTTCACAAGGAGGATTTGGGGGAAGCAAGGAAGCTTTGGCAGCAGAGATGAACTTTTCCAGCCTGAAAGCACCCCACACACAGAGCATGTGGTGGGTCTCTGGGCCCAGCGCTGTCATAACAGCAACAGCTGCAGGTGTACCTTAGACCTGTCGACAGGCGCAAAAACAAAAAGGGAACTTGCAATGTACTTCTCTTGATCCAGTAAAAACAAGTGAGCTTGCAGCATAACATATTCTTTGGATGATCACAGAACATAGTGCAGAAATTCTTTGGTTGTCAGACTGCAGGAAGTTCCCCCCAGTTTATTTTTCTTTTCCCCCACACGGTGACAAGTGACAGGGTGATGTGTGAGGTGGAAAAATAAAGGTGGTAGTGCAGTGTCAGGAGCAGGGGCACAATCCATCAGCCAGTGGAAAGAGTTTTTGTCTTCAGAGCAAGCTCAGGCTCCAGCCCCAATCCTCAGCATGTGCTTCTCCCCAGCGCCACCACAGGGCTGAGGTCTCAGCTGCCTTCATGCTGCGTGCAGTAGGACATTGGTTTCCCACATGATTGCCAAGAGGGGTTAAAGCTTGTCTGAAGGTGTCTGTTATCTATCTACAGTGACATCTCCTGAGGTGAAGGAGAAATAGAGCTTGTCTCTTTCCTCTGGGGGAACGGAAGAGGCTGTATCCTTAAATATCTACCGTATTGGTCTGAATTAAAGTCAGAGTGCTGGTTTCCAAAAACTGTAGTTAAGTTAGTCTTGGCAGAAAACCTGGTGATTAGGCACCCCTCTTGCAAAAAAAAATGTGTGTGTGTGTGTGTGTACACCTTTTTCTGCAGGTATTTTCACTCAAAGTGCCCAGAATAAAGTCCGTTGTCATGTACATCCTTTGCACCGGTGCTGTGCGGGCAGGGCAAGGAAACCTGAACCATCACTGACCCTGATGAGAGCAGGCGTCTACCTGAGAAGCATGTCTGCTCTCTCAAGCTGGAGAGCCGTTGAGGCATGCCCAGCTGAGGTTGTTAAAAAGAAAAAAGTGACCCATTTCTGACCAAACACAAGATATGTCTTCTGACCATATGGGGGAGTAAAGCAGGCCAAAGTTGGACATTGTAAAGAAGTAAAAAATAGTCAATATGAAATTCTCGATATTATAACAGCCTGTTACATAGTTGAATTTCAATAATCCTCTATATTAATGTCAAAGCACTTTATCTTGGAGTGAATATGTATCTCTTCATCCACAAACAGCTGACTTTCACACTTTCAAATTGGTTCCTGCTCTATGTTGCTGTAAATAGGGCACTTATGAAAAATGACAGTAAGAAGAATCACAGAAACTATGTACCATGAGGAGGGGGATTTTTACCTTTCCAGGCTATCTGCTCAGTTATTTTCATTTACTTAAATTTTTTTGACACTTTAGCAGCTGGCCAATTTCTCTTGTCAAAGAGTAAAAAAGAAAAAAAAAAGTAAGTAAAGATTAGAGAAGAAAATAAGATGACAACAAATGCCATGAGGCTCAGAAAGAATTTTCTGAGGTGACCATCAAATTACTTTGCAGTACTGACACAGAATTTGAGACAAATAGAAAAATGCATAGCAGCCCAGAAGATATTTTCCCAGCAAAGGCAGAAGAAAGGAGAAACTGCATGTAGGTAAGAAAAAGAAGTATACTGCTCCATTCGCAACAACTTTGCCATAAACACTGTTAGACTCCAAAGAGAATAATTTATAGGAAATACACAGAAATTTTCTATAGAACAGGTCTTACAAATACACATTTTACAAATGAGTATTTGTGAAAAGGAAAAAAAAGATCCCACAAAACATTAAGCATATATTATTTGGTATGTATTTTTCTGTATTTGGCAGAGGGAAGTTTTTAAGAACAATCTTTGATTGTTAATAACCTATAAAAATCCATGGAGAAAAAAATCTGATTTCATCATGTACTACTGTAGTGGCAAAGTCACTTTCCATCATACTTGAAAAGTGATGTGATCAAGTTCCCACTGACTGGAAAAGGGGAAACATACCCCCCATTTTCAAAAAGGGAGATAAGGAAGACCCAGGGAACTACAGGCCAGTCAGTCTCACCTCAGTGCCTGGCAAGATACTGGAGCAGGTCCCTCTCAAGGCTCTGCCGAGGCACATGGAAAACAAGGAGGTGGTTGGTGGCAGCCAACATGGCTTCACCAAGGGAAGGGCAAATCCTGCCTGACAAATTTGGTGGGCTTTTTTCTGATGGGGTTACAGTGTCAGTGGATAAGGAAAGAGAAATTGACGTCATCTTCCTGGACTTGTGCAAAGTGTTCGACACTGTCCTGCGTGGGAACCAGGTCTCTCTTTCTCTTTCCTCTGAGACCCCACCTGCAGTACTGCGTCCAGCTCTAGAGCCCCCAGCCCAAGAAGGATGTGAACCTGTTGGAGAGGGTCCAGAGGAGGCCACAATGATGACCAGAGGGCTGAAGCAACTCTCCTACAAAGACAGGCTGAGAGACTTGGGTCTGTTCAGCCTGGAGAAGAGAAGGCTCCAGGGAGACCTTACGGCAGCCTTCCAGTACCTGAAGGTGGCTACGGGAGAGCTGGGGAGGGACTGCTTACAAGAGCATGTGGTGACAGGACAAGGTGCCCCTTGGTTTTAAGCTAGAGCAGGGCAGATTTAGATTAGACATTAGGAAGAAGTTCTTTACTATGAGAGTGGTGAGACACTGGAACGGGTTGCCCACAAAAGATGTAGATGCCTCATCCCTGGAAGATTTCAAGGCCAGGTTGGATAGGGCTTTGAGCAACCTGGTCTAGGTGTTCCTACCCATGGTGGGGGGTAGGAACTAGATGATCTTTAAAGTCCCTTCCAACTCAAACCATTCTGTGATTCAGGCTACGTGGGAGTGTTTGCAGTGATGTATTTAAGTTGCAGTTCATAATTTTGATACTGGCTGAGCTGATGTTGGAAGTCCACAGCTCTGACAGAAAGAGGTAACAAAGACTTGGGTCAGCTTATCTAGGCACAAATCCAGTTCCTTCATTAAATAAATCATCCTTGGAAGTTAAGAATCAGGTAGGAATTTGCAGGATTTCCCTTCTGTAAACAGATGGAGGAAGTCAGAAGCATTCTTTGCCATCCCTCTAAAAGGAGAGCCACATGACTCTTCAAATGGGTTTTACATGCACGTACTGCAAATAGCTGGAAATGACCACAGCCCAGCTTGTGAAACAGAAGTTATCTTCCTCTGTACAGCTCATAAAAAGCAGGGTCTCTGTTATAAACTTCTTGGGAGGGTGAGTGGGGAAATGGGGAGAGCAAAAAAACTTTGGTTCACAACATTGTTTTGCATAGGCATTCAAGTAGATCTTCAAAAGCTACTGGCTGTCCAGGCTTGCCACAAAATACCCATGCTCTTCCCTCAGTCGTGCAGGCTCCTCTTTGGTATCCTATTCTGTAAGGCAGACGTCTTGAAGAGATGAAGGCCTCATACAGATGCACCTTTGAAAAGGAAGACACTGTCACTTGTGTTGCCACAAACAAATTCGTCTACTTGATTAAGGAACACACAGGAAACCTTTTGGTAGGGGGTGGGGGAAGGAGAAGAGGAAGAACTGACACATTCACTACTTGCTGAAAGCAAGTTATTCTGCTCTTGCAGTTAGTTGTTAACAGCTCTCAATAGCTGTGATATGTCTGTGTTGACAGAAAATACAGAATTACTGCTCTGTGAGTAATTTTGAGTAACAAGGAACAAGACATTAAAAAATCCTTCCAGGTAGACCCAGCCCTGTGGCAGAAAATATAAATATTAATTTTGGAAAGCATTCTGGCAGTTAGTAAGCATGATACTTACTCGTTGACTGCGTGATGCATGAAACCTTGTAGGATGACCACATGCTTAAAACACAAAGGATCGTAGCTAGGAACCCGAAAGTCTGGATGAGAAAACAAACCAACCACAAATAATTGAAGAACTTTAGATGACACATATTCCATGAATTTATAGACACCCTTGCATACTCAGCTAGATGTTTTATGATGTTAATAGACAAAAAAAAAAAGGTGATTTTTTTACTCCACTCTGCCAATATACTAAAAAATAAAAGCTTCTGCAGTATAATAGCAGCTTATGTCTCATCAAAAAAATGGCTGAAAGATAGACTGGGAGTGTGACAAGGGTGGAGAAGAAGCTGGGCAGCAGCATAGATTCTTACCTTCTAGACTTCTCACTAGGATTCTGCAACAAAGAAAAGATTTTTTCCAACACCTCTGATTACTGCTCTTTTACTGCACCATTCAAACAAGTCTTTCCCTGCAGTCTGCCAAGTAAAGAAGTTGGTAAAGTCCTCTAGTCCATTTGCACCATCAGGACTAACTTTCTGAAAGCAATTCTTTATTCCTGAAGAATTGTATTTCAGGTCCTGCTGCTGTGGAAATGCGGTTGCTCACACTCAGAAGTCACACACCTCTCTGTAAAGCTCTTCAGGCAACAGAGGCAGAGAGCACCTTCCAGTTAGTCAGCCCAGGAACCCTGTATGTTTCAGCTCAGGAGAAATTATCTTGAACAGGGGCCCATGAGACATCAAAAGACAAAGACCAAGGTGAAATCCTTTAGGTAACTTTTAGCTGCTACAGCAGCCATTTCTTAAAACAGAATTGTCTTAGCTCTTCCCCTAAACATGTTAGTTTCTATGACCTAAAGCAGAAGCCTTTGGTTTCAACGCTCTGACAGGACAAATACGTGCTTTACTGGTGAGTCTGGAGTCTCACAACAAAATATTTTTGTTGGCATTGTTATAGAATATTCACTGAAATGAACTAGACGGTAGTTTACTCAACCAAGACACAAGCAAGGCATGTCTGTAAGAAAACAAAATTACAAGCAACAGATTTTCAGTGCCCTAATTAACGCGTGTTGCAATTTAAAAAGTGTCAAGAGTAATAAACACAGTCTTACCGCTCCAGCCACAAGTCCAGTCAAATTGTAACTCTTGGCCGCTGCTACAATTGAGGCAATGAGAAGCAGAATTGTACCGATTAAATAATGGAGAAACTCCTGTAAAGACAAGCACGGCCTGCATCAGAAGGGAAACTTGTCAGGAAAGGATTCTGATATGCCTCAGAATGAACACAAGCTGGCAACCCAAACCCAAAGGACAAAACACCAGTCAAAAGAGAAAAAAAAACAAACCTAAAAGCCCACCTCATTAGTGGATTTTGTACCATAGCTGACCTTCTGTTCAAAGGTGGAGAGAGGGCCAATCTTTAGGTATAGGAATGTCACTGGAGTGACATACAGGGTACAGATGCAATCTTTCCAATTCAAGGCTTTTCAATTCAACTCGTTACTGAGCGTGAAATATGTATCTTTGCTGTATCAAGTATGCACCTTACTTAAAGAGAAAGTTCTGGAGAAAGGAAGAAGCCTTAAGGGAGTATTTCTCTAGCCTATATGAAATATCAATAAATGGCAACAAATGGCCTCAGTGGAAATACAAATGCTCCCAATTCATGATGCCACGTTTTCTTCTGAGACAGCACCACGGCACCACATTTAAGCTCTTCTCTACCAGGACAAATATCAGTCAATTTTACCTCATTACAAGTAGGGGTTACCTGTGGACTTAGATTTTGAATCCTCACAAAGGTTACTGCAATCAGCTACGGGTGTTTGCAAACTGAACATCGGTTGCTGTGGGGTAGACAGGTGGGCACCTGCTTACCTTACCTGCATCCCACTACCAGCATGAGCCGAGCAAATGCCACGTATAAGGGAGAGGAGAGATTCTGTCTCAAACCAGATGAGAGAGAACATAGTCCCAAAAGGAAATTGTTCAAGGAAATCCCAGATGAGAGTCTATCCCACCACATCACAGTTTCTCTCTGCTCAGCCATTCATAACCAGCTGAGGAGGATCTTTGCCACAAAGCAAGCTCTAAGACTTGCAACTTACTTTCTCATTTGTAACCCTGTTTCAGGTAATCAACATCTCAACCCTTGCTTTTGCTAGAATAAATGATTTCCTTAAAGGAGGCTTCTCTGGCTAGTCCATGATGCAGCAGGCAAATTAGGCATGCCATTGCCTCCTTAAAATAAAACCAAATGCCACCAAATAAAGCAGTGCACACAGGCCTACTTCAGAGGAATCCAAGGGACGGGCAAAAGTGCAAAAGAACCATCAAAAGCTAAAATCAGGTGGAGAATCAACCCCTAGCAGGGCTGAGAGAGTGCCCCTCTAGAGAAATAATTTACAGTTTTAAAAAGTGTCAGTGCTGAGAAACCTCTGGAACCACTGCAACTTACTGACTGCAAATCACAGCCCCAATTGCAATGTAGAGATCCTGCCAGGAAACTCAGCCAAACACTACTTGTATTTCGCAAAGTCTCTCACACGCCTTCCTATTCTGTTCTAAAGATATTAAATATGCAACTGAAAAAGAGGTTGGTTGTAAAAGGGCAGCAATGTTTAAGCATCACATCCCATAAAAGCTATCTGAAGCTGAGCAGCCACAAACTGCAGTGCCTTAAACTCACTAGTGACTCTGGAGCATCTAGGAATTATTAAATACACAACGAAAAAAACCAAAACCAGCCAAGGCAGAGGTCAAAACGGCACAGTCCTGTTACAGTCCTGCACACACCAAATGCTGCTAGGATATGACAGATGGATGTGCAGGCAGAATGTGGGAATGAGGCAGGAACATCCTGCAGGATGTCCCAGGAATGGTCAGACTACAGCAATCAGGTCAAGGCTCCGATTTATTGCTGTTGTTTAAGATACCTAAAAACATACCAAAAAGAGACTTAAATAGCACCCCTGGACTTTATTTTGGGACAGGATGTGGTTAATGAATACTAATGCTATGATCTGGTGCTCTAGCAATCCCTTAAATGACCCGAGCTAGGACCCATCTGCTGAAGGCTTGGTAATCAGTAGCTTCTTTTCAATTGTTTCAGAATAACACTATTCCCTTCCCTGGAGTAAATCTGGATTTATACTTGTGTGAAGGAGGGCAGCATCACATCTAAACCTACTAAAAAGCCCCTTATAATTACAGCATCCACTGAATGGAACACTAATAAGAAAAGCCATAAAAGGATTTGTATACAAGGCAAAAAAGAACTACATGAAAAACAGGTGAAGAAAATGGGCTAAAAATTAAGTCATCAACTCATAAGAGAGGCAAGGAACCTAGACCATCTAACCGGCTTACCGCAAGTGGCCAGCTAACACAAGTGAGCTTCCTGTAGATTCTGAAAATGTGGATAATGTAGAAGAACAAAATCATAATCAGGTCGCACATGGTGACAATCTGAAAGTAGCTGTATGCACTGTAATCCGTCCATGCAGAATTATTTACACTGATGAATCCAACCAGCAGCGAGATCTGAAAGACATAGGGCACGTTGAAGATTTTTACAATGGTGCTCAAAGGGTCATGGAGATGCTCTTAGACACAACAAAACGGCACTTAGAAGACAAATATCTAATGTAAATGGGACGGTCCCAACAAAAATGGAGGGCAGAGTAACAAGCATGGTAATAATGTTTTAAAATTTGCTGTTAAACAAGCTAAAACAACCAATAAGAGTGGGAAAAGAGCCAGCTGCTAGAAGGAAAGCAGCAGTTTCAGCCTGAAGAATTCAACATGAAAAAGTCCCTGTGTACAATACATGGAGTCACAGAGAAGAGACACTGAATGCCAGGAGTTGCACCAATGACTGAAGCATCTAAACCGTACTGGCTTTCAGAAAGAAATCACCAAAAGCTGTCAAAATTAAGGTGCCCATGAACATGTGCACCTTTACTTCCATTTAGTGAGATGTCTCACATGCAAAATCAGAGGACCTGGCTGCAACTGAGCTAAGACTTTTACCTTTCCTTTTCTACCACCTACAGAGCAGGAGTATTAGCAGACTATAAGGTAGTATCATAGCAAATAATACACACATTTGGGAGAACTGATTAATTCACTCCACCCCCAATGCAGTAGTTACAAAGCTTTAATATGTTAATAGTCACATAAGACTATAAAACACTATTGTATGACTTCTTTCAGCTGTTAGTTTGCAAACGACAAAAGCTGTTTTATTTTTTTAATCTAAAGCTACTTGTTTACTTTGCTAATCTTGCTGCTTCTACCACCCTGGCTAGCCTGGGTGGTAAAAATGAATCTGCTGAGGATTTATCCACATATTTTCTTATTACAGATTTCATCCATGCATGCTTTCAGTCACTGTAATTTTTAGTTTATCCAAAGTCAGCCACAAGCAGTAATGATTGACATTAAGGGCTTCTCCAAGACATTAAAAAATTACCTGAGGAAGCCCGCACTTCAAGACTACACCATCCTTTCCTGCACACTCATCTTCCAAATTCCTAACCAACTGCATCCATTATCAGAATAATTTCCTTAAGATTAAAAGGAAAAAAACACAAACAACCCAACACCCAAACAACATAGCTTAGATTCTCCCTGCTGTAATTTTAACTGAGTTTCACCTGCTCAGTTCTAAGTGACAGGCTAAACATACACATCCTCAAGGGCAACCAAGGGCTCTGTACACACATAAGAACCTCATGAGAAGTTCACAGGAACTTGTCAGCTTGTCCAAACTTCATCCAAACAGCCACATCAATGCTGTGACAGTGAACCACCTCAAAAAGGTGGCTCCAAAGAGGAAAAGTCAATGCTCCGGGATCCTTTTCCACATGAGCGGCTAAGCTATTGGTAGATCTGCTCCATCTCCGTTATTTTTACCGTGGTAGTCCAAGCACAGGCTGCGGGAGCTGGGATTGTTCAGTCTGGAAAAGAGAAGACTTCGGGGGGACCTAATAGCTGCCTTCCAACACGTGAAGGGAACCTACAGGAAGGCTGGGGAGGGACTTTTTACAAGGGCATCCACTGACAGGACAAGGGGAAATAGGTTTAAGTTGAAGGAGAATAGATTTAGATTGGACCTTAGGAAGAAATTCTTCAGTACGAGGGCGGCAAGACTTTGGAATAAATTGCCCAGAGATGTTGTGGCTGCCCCCTCCCTGGAGGTGTTCAAGGCCAAGTTGGATGGAGCCTTGAGTATCATGATCTAGTTGAGAGGCGTCCCTGCCCATGACAAGGAGGTTGGACTAGAACATCTCTAAGGTCCCTTCCAGCCTAGGCCATTCTATGATTCTATGATTCTATGAAGCAGTTGGTATTAGTACTGGAAGTGATGCTCAGTCCAAGCTCGTGACAGGCTTCTGCACCAAAGCCCACATCTGCGCCCACCTCTGGAACAGCGTAGGGAAGACAGGACTTTGAGGTGCAGGGATAGATCATCCTTAACGCTTCTCCAGAATGGAGGTTATGTGTACCTTTGAAAGTGCATGATACTGCTCATTCTCCATCTCCCCAACTATGTTTCTACTCTCTGGTTTGGGGGTGTAACACCACAGCAGCATTCTGCACGTTTAGTGCTTCTGTCCGTACCACGCCGGTTCTCCGGGACTTGCAGTCTAGCCACTGGGGAATCCTAAATGCACAAAGTCTTGCACCTTGTGTGTGGCAGAGCTTTATGAGATGCTACATTTCTTCAGAGGCAAGAAAGCAATACTCTCTGCAATCCAGCATTTAAAGGCTTCTGCCCCAGTTCATCAATTCTGTGGCAATTTTAACAAAGTTTCGTCCAATTTATGTCTGTATACACTAGGTCTACATTAAGCTGTGGTTTCATGAGGGTCCATGGCCTTCATCATCATCTCCTTCCCACACTGATTTCACTCCCTGTCACGTACTGGCTCCTCCACTCATCTGTGCTGATCCACCTCCACGTATTAAGCCAGCAGAAAAGTGAACTACTGAAAAAAAAGCAAACAGCTTTACTCTGACTTTGCCATCAGGCAAGGCAGGGCCAGGTGAGCAAGGGAGTGTGAGGGGGAAGCTAGGACTGCAATGGGAAGGACAGGAATGACTGAGCCCACAGGACGGAGCAGGCAGTAACCATGCAGGCTCAGGCTGCTGCAGACTGTCCATCTCGGTTCCTTCAATCTTAATATCAGTTAAGCAAAGGGTCATCTGACTTGGCTGTTGAATAACTTGAATAATTAGAAGGAGATCAGCAGGTCACTTACCCTATAATCCAGAAGAACGCTTGAAGTGATGCAAGACAAACAACTATTATTTTCATGAGAAAATGAAACTCAAATTTAATGAAATTCCATTCTACAGGAAGAGTTGACAAGAAGTCATGCCAAGTATTACATCTTGCTCTTGAATAAAGGTGTGATGAGGACAACACTTCTCTAACCATCAAAGGCTAAAAGGGCTCACTCTTCTTCAGGTGCCTTCACAATGATTCATTCTGAGCTTTAATTATACTGTACAAATCAAGAAGGAAGCACTAATTCACAGAAGTATTAAATCTGCCTACTGGCTTATTTCAAGCTTGAACCATTAACTTCAGCAGCTTTTTCACTGTGATAAGAATGACTGCATCCTTGAAGTACAACTACCACCCAAATAATAAGCAGCATTGATTAAAAAATTTTAGTTTAAACTAGACAGAATTCTTTCAACTTCATTGACGCATAGAAGTTTGGGGTTTCTTTTCAGTTAAAAGTTACAAAAAATTGGGAAGAAGAATAAAAAAGAATGTGAGCCATCCAAGGACAAGGTCAGAAAATTCACCTGAGCGGTTATATTCCTCAGCAATAACTAGATACAAAGTAGCAACGATTCAGTGAAAAATCTGCTGAGCTCCTAAGAGCAGGGTAGAAACATGGATTTGAATAAACATACTTTCCATTTCAAGTGCACTCCACCATTAAAACAATTCCAAAAACAATTAATAAAGATTCTCCCTTTTTTATTTTAGATATGTTTCAGCACACAGGAGGAAGAAATCACTCTGTGGCAAGAAGTATTTATTGCAAAGATTTCATTCCTTAGTGTAAATTTCACCACATTAGATTTACATGCAATTTCTAAAGCGGGTTCTCTTGTGGGAGGCACATAATGCTGCTTTCCAGGACAGGCGCAAATGGGACCATATCAACAACTTTGTATAAAGCTATACCACGTTAGCCACACAACATTGCCTGCATGGCCAGCACGTACAGTCAGAGCTGAAGAAGTAATACTAACAAATGTAGGAAATAGAGCAACATAATATTATTTGTCCTTTAAAAGTGACAAATACCAAAGTTCCTACACCGGGTATTGCTTTCTCACGATATATCAGGTGACGATGGTACTTTTTTCTCTCCTGGAATTCCTGTTTGCAGAGAACTTGATACTGATGGATAAAATGATTAATACGTTACTGTCTGAGATATGGTTCAACATATATCCTAGAAGTCAGTCTGCGGCACAGCGAGCAAGAGAAATTAATGGCAAAGAACTAAAATGATCAAATGTTACGAGTGTTCTTTATGCATCTGTGCTCAGGGGAGCAGGTTAATACATCTTGAAAATAAAAAGTAGAGGCACAAAAGACTTAGGGCCCTGCCATTTCCTTTTCGACATAGCATTTCACAGTCCGTGAGAGCAGTAGACACGTAACCCACAGCCAGCAACCTGCCAGACCAGAAGTACACGTCGAATGCTGGTCAGCCTCATTAGCAGATTTCAGTGTGCTCCACAAAATATGTCCAGGCTTGAGGCTTGCATTACAAAAGGGGCAAGGGCCACTATTTAAGTGCCTTCTGTTTTCTGAAAATGCATCAATCAACTCCGAGGAGGTTTTTTTTTAATTTAAATAAAGTTCCGTATTTACTCTACTTCACAGAGGTTGATCGGCTTAAACTAATCCACTTCTTGACTTTCCATTGGACCAGATATTTGAAATGAGTCATGGAGCACATTTAGGAACACTGGTACATATCAGGATCTATTTTGCAGTGAAGCTACCACGAGCTAAAGGCAGTCAGCAATTCCCAGGAGACCCTCAAGACCTTCCTTATCAGACAGAAGAGGAAGATGGTAGGAGCCTGCATTCTCTTCTCTATTTTGAGCTTGAGATGAGGCAACCACATCCTCTGCAACGTTCCGATGGAAAATGTTGGTTCTTGAATGGTATTGACAAAAACTCCCAAGTCTAAACTCCACTCTGATTTGAAGTGAGCACAACTCTACAAAAAATGAACCAGAGTTTCCTCTCTCCTGATATGGTCTTCCTTCAAAAGCCAACTCAGGGTCCCTAAAAAAGGGTGAGCAAGCACAGATCATTCAAGGATGCTAATGGGAGATGGGACACGGGCTGTGAGATGTGATCTTTACAACAAAGAAGGGCCAAGTGTTATGCTGTTGCTGCCTTTAAGAGACGAAGGCAAGGCTAAAGACCCTTTTTTATCTTGTGCCATGACACCCCTTGCTCAATGTGCCAGGCATGGGCCAGGCCAACCAGCCACACCTAGGGCTGGGAGTAAGAGAGGGGCTACAGCTGCACAACATTTGTCCCAGCCATGTGGGAAACGTAAAGTGTGATGCACTTACATGTCTCGTGCTCGCAGCACGGGTCAACGAATCAGAGAGTGGCTGAGGTTGGAAGAGGCCTCTAGAAGTCATCTTGCCCAACCCCACTACTCAAGTAGGGAGACCTACAGCTGGCTGTCCAGGACTGTGACCAGGTAGGTTTTGAACACCTCCAAGGATGCAGACCTAAGCAACCTGAACCAGTGTTCGAGCATCTTCACTCTAAAAAAAAAGCATTTTCTAACACTCAAGTTAACTTTTATGTGCCCGCTACCTCTTGTCGTGTCACTGGGCGCTATCGAGAAGCCGGTAAGTTCAAAGCAGCTCCACAGAGAATCACTTGCTCCAAGGAAGAGGCAGGCAGAAGTGCATGCCCATCAGCCAAGAGATTAGATAGAATTTTCCTTGCTAGTGCCCTGAGGGTAAGGAAGGAATCACATGTAAGAAAGGACTTGCTTTGCTCTCAACGTACCCACAGGCCAGCTGGCATCACTAAGCATTTTCTGCTCATGTGGTAGCAGACGCTAGTTTATCTGACCGCAGAACGATTTTATAACCCTGAATCAATCTGTGCAAGTGCTTAGTATGATCTTTTTCTACTGTCCTGCTTTAATGGCTGTAATAAATAAGGCTCTGGCTTTACTAGCAATGCTTAATTCTTTTGAAACATTTGGAGAGAAACTTTATCAGACACAGCTACCTACGCAAATATAAATCCAGCACAATCTTCAGTATTGACAAGAACCTACACTAAAGGAAAGTTTAATGTTCTGCAGACACATTTCCACAGACAAACACTGATACAACAGCGGAGGAATTGTGTCACTGGCTCTTCAACTCTGACCACAGTTTTGTAACCATCTTACTGTCTGTAGTTCAGTAAATCACGTATTTTGCTGCTTCAGCTCCCACATTCGCCAGATGAGGACTAATAAAGATTCCGCATGTGTTGTGCTGAAGTTTTTCACCTTCAAAACACTTCAGACATGTGAAATACGGCAAAAATGTTGAGCACCACTAATAAACCTCTAGGTCAAGATGTTTTCCTTTAAAGTGTGAATCAGAATAGATGCCTACTAAAATAACTCACAACCAAATCCACAACCCCACTCCCATCCAAAAAAAGCCCAAATCAACAGTCAACAAATCACAGATGTAATAGATAAGCATGGGTGAAATCATATGTGGGAATAACCCTAAAACATCCAAGTAGGAAGCCATGGAATAAGTAAAACAGTAGGAAAAGGTTAGTGTTTTGGGGGCTGCTTTTGATTTGTTGCCATTACACCACACAAGATAAACAAGAGTCCTCCTAGTTCACTTTAAAACGGTAACTGGTATTTATTTCCTGACTGCCACTTATTTACTTACAATAGACTTTGTTATCATAAGTTGCAAAAAACCCACCATGCACAAGACATTGCAAATAAACTGTTTCCTAACTGGAAGCATAATCTTTAATGCTACTTCACTATTCACCCTCTTTACCATTTCCGAGTGTTTGTACCACACATTATCATCACCTGTATCCAGCTGTTCTTTCACAGTTCAGTTACTGACTGCAAAGTCCTTTCTGACTGTGCCTGTACAACACCTTTATGGTGGTGATGTTCTGGGTGCAGCTGGGATAGACTCAACTGCCTTCACAGCAGCTTGTATGGTGCCGTGCTTTGCATTTGTCGTTAAAGTAGTGCTGGTAACACGTCAGTCTTTCGGCTGCTGCTGAACGGTGCTTGTACAGCAGGGAGGTTTTCTTTCTCCTCCTTTCCCTTACCCCAAAGCAAGAAGGCTTGCAAGTGGGCAGGAAGTTGGGAATCAGAATGTTAGCAGTTGGAAGGGATCTTGAAACATCATGTAGTCCAACTCCCCTGCCAGAGCAGGATCACCCAGAGTAGGTCACACGGGAATACGTCCAGGCTGGTTTTGAATGTCTCCAGAGAAGGAGACTCCACAACCTCCCTGGGCAGCCTGTGCCAGTGCTCTGTCACCCTCACAGGGAAAAAGCTTTTCCTACTGTTTTTGTGGAACCTCCTACGCTCCAGCTTGCCCCTGTTGTCCCTTGTCCTATCATTGGACATCACTGAGAAGAGCCAGGCTCTGTCCTCCTGACACACCCCCTTGACATATTTATAAACATTTATGAGGTCACCCCTCAGCCTCCTCTTCTCCAACCTAAAGAGACCCAGCTCCTTCGGCCTTTCCTCATCAGGGAGATGTTCCACTCCCTTCAGCATCTTTGTGGCTCTGCGCTGGACTCTATCAAACTCTATGCTTTCCCTTGTTGTATTCCAAAAATTTCTCCCCATCCAGCTCTCCAGCCTGTCTAGGTCTCGCTGAATGGCAGCACAGCCTTCTGGTATGTCAGCCACTTTTCTCAGTTTTGTGTCATCAGCTAACCTGCTGACAATGCACTCTATTCCCTCATCCAGGTCACTGCTGAATATATTATAGTACTGGTCCTAGTACCAATCCCTGAAGGACTGAATGAGACTCTGTCCCATTGACCACAACTCTCTGACTTCTTTCCTTCAACTAGTTTACAATTCAACTCACTACCCGATCATCTAGACCACACTTCTCAGTCTAGCTACGAGGATGCTGTGGGAGACAGTGTCAAATGCTTTACTAAAATCCAAATAAACCACATCCACTGCACTGCCATCACCTATGCACTTGGGTATGTCTTTATAAAACGCTATCAGGTTGGTCAAATATTAATTCCCCTCAGTAAAACCATTTTGACTGCTCCTAATGACCCTCTTATCCTCGATATGCCCAGAGACAGCACCGAGGGTAAGTTGCTCCATCAACTTTGCAGGGATGGAGGTGAGGCTGACGGGTCTGTAGTTACCCGGGTCCTCCTTCTTGCCCTTTGTGAAGACTGGAGTGGCATTTGCTTTCCTCCAGTCCTCAGGCACCTCTCCTGTTGCTCATGACTTACCAAAGATGATGGAGAGTGCCCTAGCAATGATTTCCGCCAGCTCCCTCAGCACCTGTGGGTGCATCCCATCAGGGCCCATGGATTTATGGATGTTCAGATTGCCTGATTGATCCCTAACCCAGTCCTCATCAACCAAGGCAAACTCCTCCACTATCTTCCACTTCCTCCGGGGCCTGAGGGCTCTGGGGCCCCTGAGGACAGTCTGCAACAGTATAGACAGAGGCACAGAAGGCACTCAGCAACTCCGCCTTCTCTCTATCCTCTGTCACCAGGGCACTCAGCTCATTCAGCAGTGGGCCTACATTGCAAAGGGACAGGACAGGTGGCTCCAACTGACCGAAGGGATATTCTAGACCTTATGATGTTGTGTTCAATGACAAAAGATCAAGAAAAGGAGGTATAAGGAGAAATATTTGAGGCCACACCATTTGTCTTCCCATGCAACCATGCTTGGGTCCTACTGAGGCCCTGTTTTCCAGGAAGTGACGAAACATCTGCCTGCCAATGGGGAGCACTGAATGAATTCCTCTTTTTGCTTTGCTTGCCTGTGAAGCTTTTCCTTTCCTTATAAAACTGCATCTTGATCCATGGGTCTTTTCACTTTCCTTCTATTTTCTCCCCATCCTGTGGCAGAGCAGCATGACTGACAGGCTGGGTGGGTGTCTGGGAGCTGACTGGAGTCAACCCACTGCAGCTCCTCACCTGGGACTTTCAGCTGCTGCTGCAATACCCAGAGTGATATAAAAAAATCGTCTTTCAGAAAAGAACTGAATGTGGTTTTTGCAAATCCTAAGGTCACATACTGAACTGAGAGGCTGAAACTGCCGTGTAACTTTCAAGTATGGATAATAATTTTCTTTTTCTATACAGAAATAAGACATGAAATGCCAGCTAAACTGCAAGGAGGAAAGATAATGTTGATAAGAAGCAAACCCGTCTCAGGGTGCCAAGTTCTAGAGAAACACTATAACTCTTATCTCAAAGTTCTACCATAATACCATGACACACACATTGTCATGTATAATCCATCCATCACTGCATTATTTTTAACTGAATTATTTTGCCATGCACTGCACAACCATTCTTGCTTTTCTCAGATCATTTTCCTTTCTTTCTTGACTGTAGTCTCCCCTGTGACACTCTCCCATAAGATGTATTATGACTTTTTGTCTCCTATGTTTTCTTTCCTTTTCTTCTGCTCTTTATTCTCCTCTCCTTTTCCAACATCGCACTCAATAATTCTTCTCCATTATATCTCCCATTCTCTCCCAGCCAAATTTCCCTCTGTACATATGAACACACCATCATTTCCTCTTTGTATGCTTCCTACCTATTTTCCCCACTCCCTGGCATCAGGATATGCATTGCAATTAGCTAACTAAAAATTAGCACCATTCAAGGGAGAAAGGAGAGGGAACAGGATTCAGCATAGTACTAGACCCATGCAAAGACTGTAGGCAGCAGCTTTGGTTTACCAGCTTCCAGCTGGTAGCTGACAACACCTGAAAGTGCTTAGCCTTTCCATCCTTCTCAGAAACAGCTTTTTTTTTTCCCCTTGGACACTGTAAAACAGCATTGAGAGGAGAGCTTCTCCACTGCATTTGCTGAAGCACTGATGAACATTTGTACTGTTGTTTTTTGTTGGTTTGTTTTGTTTTTCCCCATCGGAGGACCCTGAGAACCATTCGTGAAATTAAGAATTGGTTCATTCCCAGTCTCTTGAAACTCACTCAAATTCTAGTGCAAGCAACAGTACACAAACTGTCTACGGATTTGGAACAAGGGGCAGCAGTGACTCATATCTGGGTTTATTAGAGCCTTTTTATAAAAATAATATATTAAGAGCTAAATGTTTTTTGTATTTGAATGCAAAAAAAAGTCAAAGTTTCCAGCTTGTGACGCCAGGCAAGATAGTGGAATTTTCCATCCCTAAGCAAGCGAATGAGGATAACCACATCCCGCAGAAATGTCACTTGCTGCAGCTGCACATTTCCGAATGTGACACCTCAACACAGTGAACAACACCCATATATTATTAACTACATACTTATGGACAGAATAACTTTTTTTAACAGCTTCCCAAAACAGAAAGATGAGCAAAGCGCAGGCCAAGGTTACAATCGTAGTTCATGCAAGACTGGTTCAGCTAATTTAAGCAACAGTGTTGACTGCTGCTGAAAGCAAGATTTCCTTCTTCCAGGGTGGTGTTGGAAATGTGAGCTGTAACAGCCAAACCCCTATCAGAAAAAGAAGATAAAAAACCCCCAGTGCGTTTAAAACTTCGCTAATGACAGATGAAATCAGGTGCCTTCAAGTGCATGGTTCTGTGAAGCAGTCAGTCTCTGGTTGCACAATAATTTCTCAGCCCCTGCGTCTGGGCAGATTTCCTTCTCGTCTGGCTGCTTTGCTAAAATAAGGAGGCTGCCTGGCCTCTGATAAGTGACTTCTCTTGTGCACCACCATACACAGACTATTACTGCAGATAAAAATGGTGAGGTTGAGAAAAGGCGAAATAGTCTTATTCAGGCCCTCTCTGACTCAGATAAGAGGACAATCCTAAGTACAAGCAAGTGGTATTCTTTGTCTATTAATAAGCAGTTATCTATCTGCTCAGGCACAGGCCTCAGTGGTAGAAAAGGATGTGGGGCAATCACAGAACCAGCATATGAATGACATTATTAAAGAGCCCTTGTTCCTGGGTGTTAGCCATGATCATTAAAAAGGCAATTCTTTCTATCGCTACCATTAAGTACAGCAATTCTTTGTATAGCTACCATTAACTCCTGCCTACCACCGGTCACAGCGATGCGATACGTCAATCCCACCACTGTTAGTTTTAACAGCTCCCTGCCTCAATCCCCACAGCTGCCTGCCCCACGATGAAAGACACCATGCAATCCTTCACGTTACCAACTCAAAGTTGAGGACTTGACAAAAAAATATGGTATATTCTCATCACGGAGTGAATTATTTAAAAAACAAAACACAGTATAAGTTTGTTACCAACGACATCATAATTACGTCGGTTTTCTCTCCAATCCAATATTAACAATTTGTTTTAAAAATCAACTTAAATGTAAAACATCTTGACTCTAAAAGCACTATCAGTTTTTTCCAATCTACATAAAAGGTGCACTTTGTGCACCCAAATACTGCAGCAATGCGATAATTCAGTAACATTGCACAAGTGCCGTATTCAAGTCACAAACGATTCCCAAAACACGTAAAACTCATTGCAAAACAGTTTTAATGGCACAGCTGACTGTCAGCATGTCTGCAAAGGGTAGGAACAGGATTTTAAATACAGCAAATGCCCTAGCAGGGTGTTAACTGTGGGAAACACGGCTACTTTCCCTTCCACTCTCGAAGAGGCGCTTATGTCCTTCTAGACACTTGAAATGACTGAAGGTACCACACTGGACAAAGCCAGGAGACCCTCATGCTTTGCGAGCATGTTGCTTGTCCACCTATAATCTGGAATTACTTCTCCATGCACACAACAGCCCCCATGTAACAGCTGCCCTGCCACCCACTCTGGTGGTCTCTCCTGTCTCAGATCAAATCATAATCCCCAAATCACAATCCCCAAATCACAGACGAACCTGCTGTTTCAGGTAAGAGCAGGGACACATCCTGTATCACTGGTTTTCTCTGCAAATGCACAGATACAATCACTGGCTCAGCCTCCGCTCTCTCGTTGGGAAGCTGTGTCCCACACCACCAAGCCAATTGCTCATTTAAAAAGAAAACACCCAACTGCTGCAAAAAGCATGCAGGCATGTGGCTCCTGCTCTAATTCACTCCGCGGGAAAAGACCATCTACCTTGCATGGTAAGGAGAATCCCTACGTCACAACTCCAAAAGGTTATAGGAAGTAAAAAACATTGTAAGAGACTTGAATCTCTAGAGTCCTCTAGTAAGAAGTGGAGGATCTAGTGACTGCAACCAAAGCGGTAGGGATCAATACGTAAAAGGTGAGTGTCAGGAGGACGGAGCCAGGCTCTTCTCAGTGATGTCCAATGATAGGACAAGGGGCAACGGGTGCAAGCTGGAGCATAGGCGGTTCCACAAACACACTATGAAAAACTTTTTCACTGTGAGGGTGACAGAGCACTGGCACAGGCTGCCCAGGGAGATTGTGGAGTCTCCTTCTTTGGAGACATTCAAAACCCTCCTGGGCACGTTCCCATGTGACCTACTCTGGGTGATCCTACTTTGTCAGGGGGGGTTAGACTAGATGATCTTTTGAGGTCCCTTCCAACCTCTAACATTCTGTGATTCTGTGAATACAACCAAGTCTTTGCAGATTCAGAAACTGCACAGCAAGACAAGCACTTCCAACATCTAGATCCTTCTGGAGAGCTGTGTTAACTCTTCTCTCAGTCTGGTAAACCTGACAGAATGACGGGAGAAGGCAGTCCACAGTGTGGGTAGGTTTGTGTTAATGAAGCAAGACCTACTTCTAGCACACAAGGTGCTTCTGAGGCAAGTAAAAGAAAAGGACTGTGAGGACAAGAGAATGTAGACCAAAAATGTAGGTTTGGTAGAATGTAAAAATTAAGAGGTTTGAGTTGTCTTAAGGAATGGCAGAAAAGTTGCTCTTGATGGCAGAAAGCAACCCAACTCTGATGTACAAGAAAATATATGCTCATGGAGGTACAAAGATACCTGTAGTATGTAAAAATTGCTGGAGAACTTTGGCCTTTGAGGCTGTTGTTGCAAAAGGACCAATAGAGTTCACCAGCCCTGGGTCTGGAGAGGGAGCCCTCCTCAGGGCCAGGAGATTGCCCACCTCACCTGCCATACTTCCTTTTAGTCAGCTGGAAAGAAGAGCTCCTTGTAGGAGCAAGGCACCTCTGAAACCACTGCTCTGAACCATTCTCAGATGTATTGTTGGGGTTGTTTGTATTGTTGCCTTTAAATACTCAGTAAAGTCCCATATTGTCAGGAATAGACAGTACAAAAAGGGCTTAATTCCTACTTGTGAGCTATGGAGCTCTTGTAGATAAATTTCATGGCTGTCTAAAAGGATATATACCAACCATGTAGAGAGAAGGAGCCCACGCTGGCTGACCAGCCAAGCCTGGCTCAGACTGGCTGACTGCTTGAAGCCCATCATTCATTATTAACACACACCCACAAACTGCACAGCAAACTGCAAGGTTTCGCCCTTGACCTGGATATCCAATACATATCCAACGACACAGAACTACTTAAAACTCAAATAGGAACATAAGACACAAAACCAGTACCTCATGGCGACCATCATTCTAGGAACCTATCAAACCACATACAAAAAAATAAAAAGCATATGCAATCTCATGTTCCTGTAAGTTTTTGCTGAGGTAAGGAATACCTTGTAAATCACTCAGTGAAGTCTCGGTGCCTAATCCTCTGCAAGCAATCTGTTCGTTGCTCACCCTTACAGGTGCTGCTCACATCACAACCCATTCTCACTGTCTGAGGAATTTATTGCTTGACTGATCCGAATCTTCAGTTAACACCTGCCCTATCTCTCCCTGCCTCAGAGAACACCACACTGACATCTGGCAGTCGCACAGACAGCAGTTAAGAAGTTCCTACCTGTCATCTCCAGCAAAGGCTTTGTGAGGCATGACAATGGAGCCTTGAGCAAGGTCTCCCTGAACAAGAGGAGGACTTGTTTACGTCACTGAAGTCCACACCATTAGCTCTGCTGGCACATCATCATTTTTATCAGGGAGAAACAGATGAGAGTTCCCAAAACTGCTAAAATATCACGACAATTTCCAGACCAACCAGCACAGTCACAACTTGGCTGCTGGATCAGGTCAGACCTTAGTACACACAAGAATGACCTTCCTGTAAGAGCAACCACTTGATGCTTGGCAAGGTGCCAGAGAAGCAAAGGGAGATGAATGAGGGGGAAAAATGAGAACAGATTAGGTTCCCCAGCGGCACTGTCGCAGCTGACAGCTTTTCAGTGACCGTCTGGAGTCTGGCAGGCCTCTCAAACATGCAAGGACAGCTCTCCTGTGTCTATTAGGAAGCTTCACTCAAGCAATATACAAAAGGCTCAATTAGCCAGCAGGTGACAAGCAGAAACTGTGGACTGTGTTTTTCCCAAATAAGATGAGAGAGCTCCAAAAGTGGCCTTCTTGAAGCATGATCACAGGCCTGCAGGGAAGTACGCTAAGTTGTTCCATAGCTCTGCAGCTGCTGCTGGTCACCTTCGATTAACAGCATGCTTCTCTCCCAGCAGTCAGCATTTGTTTCCTGAAGTCATTAATGGCATGTTTTTAATAAAAACAACAAACCATCAAAAACATTCTAAGAAGATGCCCCCTTGAAGCAGCCTCTCAATCTTGTCATCATCATCTTTTTATTTCCCTTAAGGGAGAGGAAGCTGTAAATGTTGCAGCTGCTGCCAGTGTTGCAAGGAGAGCAGCCAGGGTTGCTTTGGCTTCGAAAGCTGCAGCCGCTGAGTTTTGACCAGTCAGACACAACTTTACTGGCCATTCCTTCATCGAATTACCAGTGTTGCAGTGCAGGGACTTGCTTCAGCTGTGATGATCCCTTAAGAATCCAGGTTATGCAAAAAGAGGAAGCTCACAGGTGGGCAAAAGGAAATCACAGTAATTTTAGAGTTTGATCTCTGCGTACAGCAAGTAGCAATTTCTGTCTGCCGTATACATCTCACCACAAAATTGGTGGATGGGGCCACAGCGCACGCGACGTGACAATAGCACGAAGCAGACAGCTCAGCCGCAGGACTGAGCAAATACCTCACAAGGGCTCCCCAGGGAGGGGAGGAAACACTCATAGTCAGCCAACACTGTCTGGCTTCAGGGGACGATACCCCGTCACCCTGGTAATGCTGAACAGGCACCTCCCAGAGCCTCCCAGCCAGGCACAGTGCGCTCCCTGAGGTACAGCCACAGCCTTACTGGTTCATGATGAGACACAACAGATCATTCCAGCATCTACAGCCCTGGCACCCAGCAAAGGATTCTTGGCAGGATGCTCTTCATAATTTATAGGCTCTGAGCTTATGGAGTCTGCCCTTGAAAGGAACCGATCCCCCAGTTTCTGTTCCTCTGTGGCAGGAAGAGAGAATGTCCAAAGGGACACCGCCTCCAAAAACTGTGAAGACTGGGAATATGTCCTCTTATAGGGAATATATGCACTTGCATATCTTAAAGGAAAGTCACAAGAGCAGTAAGAAACCACATTTTTCACCACACCTTATTATCCATGGACACCATGCACACCTGAGGAAGATTTTTAAATGGCATTTGCAAATCTAACTTCCTGTAACACAAACGTGCCAGGAAACCACTGCCAAAACTTCACTCTGCTCTTTCAGGCATACTGAACATGTCTTGGGTGATCTGGTAAATTTCTAAATTTTTGTTTCAGAAAACTATTTGCTAACCCTTATTCAACCACCTTCATACAAAGAGAACTACATGCACTCCAGTTGCTAATGAATGTATTGCAACAAATCTTAATGGACAGCTCAAACAAGCAGTGAAAGGTCGTTCCAACTTCATGCTTTTGAGAAGCCTCTTTTAATATACAAATAAAACACATTCAGAACAGAGATCCCCTAGTGTTTATCAATGACTATAATTGTATTTTTACAAAATGTACTGGAGTTGATTTTTTTAGTCTTCTAGAGAAGTTTCAACATCAGAAAAAGTACTAGTTTCCTTTTTGCTGAAAGAAATTAAAACAGATGGTACAAAATTTTCCCTGCCCAAGGAAAAAAAAAAAAAGAGGATGACATTCTCAGCTTGTGGTTTGAAGCACATGGAGCCACTTCAGGCTTATGCAGTTCCTGCCCTCATACGCCAGACACTCGTGCTAACAGTAGTCTCTAAAGCGGCACTGTTCTCTAAAATCTCTTACACAAAAAAAGAAAACCGAAGGAGAGCTGAAGTTCCCTGGTTTGGTTTACTGCGTCTTGTGAAAAGCTGCATCACCGCTGCTGAAACCAGCTGCACAGAGGCGAGACAGAAGGAGAAAATTCCTTAAACTGGTGTTGCTTGTGAAATTTTGCCTCCTCAACTGAAACCGTGCCTAGCCCCCAGCACTCCCTGGTTAGCACACACAGAACACACTGTTGGCTCCCAGCTCTTACGCAAATACCTGGGCAGAAAATTGTAAAACAGCCACCCAGAGCAGAGGCATGGAAAAAATACAACTAGCCTGTTTCAGTGATCTCAGAGGGGAAACAACAGGGCTTCCCTCACTTATTGGTTTTAATTACTAGGCTCGGACATTCCTCACTCAAGTGCTCCTGCTTACTTTGGAGCCATTTAAGACTTACATTATTTTTTTCCTCTATTTGCTCAGCATTCCAAGCAAGGTCCTTTTACTGCAGCTTCTAGAAGAATGACAAAAATAATTAGCAGCTACAACACATAGCTCTGACTTTGGCCTGAAAATAACTTTGGTGGCAAAACCATCTCCCATTTCTTATTGCTTTACCAGCAGTTCATCACATAGTCAGACTGAAGACACCTGCACATTCTTGGGGTCGTTTTCTTCAATTATTATTTCCTTTGCAAAAGTAAATTGCCTCCCACAAGCCTCAAAACAAGACTTTTGTATAACATGTCATGACAGCACTGGTAGCTATTACAGTCTTAGTCTTCATGTTTTCTGTTATCAGCCACATGAAAAGTCAAGCAGAACACAGAACTGTTCGAAACAAAGCTTTGTAAGTTAGCATCCAGCAACTTCCACCAAGCTTGTAACTTCTGACCTTTATTTTCCTTTGGAAGAACTATAGACAGAGTGGTAGTAGAGAAAAGTTTTAAGTGCAGTTGACACAGGATCCAGAGACAGGCTTACAGTTTCAGCATCTCTGCATATCACCAGAATCCTTCTCTCCAGACTGAGAAGCGTTATTATCATACAGGCAGAGAATTAGTTTTACTTCAGTTACCTCCACAAACAGAAAGATGTTTCAGGCTCAAGATCAGGTTAGAAGCTCTCAAATGATTCCAAGCATCATTTGCTTTAGTGAATTTCCTTTTCCTGAACAAATGGGTTTGACTACGAATTGTTTTCTTCCATTAGCAGATTTTGCTTTCTTATCATATTTTAACTTCTTCTGAATTCAACTCCTCAAGTAAATTTGTCTGATATTATCCAACACATTCAGAAACTGATCTTGGCTCCGGGAACCTAACTACCAGCATTTTCCAGCTTTCAGTGTTACAAGTATGCGTATTCTCTTGAATACTATTATTCAGCTGTCTGTTAGTATACAAATAACCCAAAGAGGTCTGAGCACACTTCAGAGCGACTCAAGACTTACAGACTGTCTTGTTTGTCACTCACTTACCAAATATGCAATTGCTTTTGTCAAGACATACTTTGGAAACTAAATAGATACTCAGCTGAAAAGCTTTATTGCCTTAGCATTTTTAACAAGTTAAAGTGATGTTGTTATGTAAACTTACTATTGACTTTATCCTTTTTTACTTTGCAATTGTTTGCAAATTTTTTTCTTCAGCTTGGAGAAGATAATTTTTATTTCCTTCTTTCCTTTCTGGTGAAACTGCTCCTTTCAGGTTCACATTGAGCTGAAAGAATCAGCACTCTTTTTAGCTTAAAACGCCATTTCTGCTCAGTAACAACAGTGTTAATGTGGAAGTAATCGCCTTCAGTCTGAACTGTGGTCAAAATTAGCTTGGCCCAACCTGAAGGAGGTGAAAGAGAGGCAAAAATAGGCCTTGGGCCACCTCTGCACTGCTCACAGGCCAGAAAGAAGGAACAGTCCAAGAACAGTTTGAGAAGCCTGAGAGACTCACATAAGCATGTGCTGTGCTGTGCTGGCTCCTTCTCCACGTGAACTCTCAACAATTCTCTCCTCTCTTCAGCCTGTATCGGCTACACTCTTGCAAACCAGAATCGTGACAGATGATACAATTCCTACCAGCCAGCTGCCTAAGGAGGTGGGGTGTCCTTACAGGCTGTGCTGGAAGCAGGATCTAGTCCAACAGAGTGTCTGTCGCATCCTCCAGACTTCAGTTGTAAAAATACGCCAGGCACATAAGGGCTCCACAAGAAAATCACCTGAATCGAGACTTGTTTCAACCTACGGATGCTGCCGCTTGAGCCACCCTGGTGATGATATGGATGCAAATCCACATCACTGTCTCTAAAGGCACAGGACGCCCCAAAAGGCTTCCAAGAACTCATCCACTGAGAACTCACCAAGCTCAGTAACGTAGGTCCCTCGAAACTCTTACAATAAAACGAGCCAGCAGTAGTATGGACACAGAGCAAATGTGCTTTAAACAAACGAGCACAGTTTGTGTGGCACGCTGAAGATTGCCACGTGTATCAATTTTTGCCAAGCTGGCTAAAATTCAAGTTATTTAGCTTTTCTGGTGTGTGTTGCTCATGCTGACAGGCACCCATTCACACACTTACGTACTACACTGCTGCTATAGAACCAAGGTGTCCACAATGGGATCCTGTATGTATCCCCATGAATATGAGAGATCTTGGCAAAACTGCAAATAAAAAAAAGGGCAAGAAACAAAAGAAAATGCAAAAGCTACATTAATCACCAGTAAGTCACACCAGCTGAAGTGGGCTAGATGTTGAAGAAACTTCATAACTTCCTGTTAAAAATCAGAGTGTGAAGTCAGACTGGATTTTGAAAATGGAGCCCCTACTAACACTAGTAATATTCACATATGAAAAACAGCTTTCAAACTGTCTTACTGCCACGTAAAACACACAAGTTACAGAACTGTGTTTTCTCCTCCATTTCATTTTCAGAACATTTGCAGACCATTCTCTAAGCACTGGAGAGTCAGGAAGTCAATGAAAAAACTGCATTATCTTTTCAAAGCTATAATCTGCAAGATTTAAGAAATTCTCTAGCGGAAAAAGTAAAGGAAGTTGTGTAGGCTTACAGGCAAGAACCACATTTTTTACCTCCTAATTTCATTCTATGCTAGACACCACAGCAACCAGAATTTGAAGAGAAAGCACAAGTAACATTTAAACATTAACAACAATTCAGTAATTGTCAGATTGTGCAGCAATCTCTTCTTGTCCAAGATTGCTGGGTTTTAGTCCTTGTGTTATAATTTTTCTTATAGAAGAAAAGCTGTAACATTACTTTCTACTTTCTATTTCCTTTGTATAATTTCCATAGCAGATTGTTGTCATATATTAGAATAATTTCCTGCATGTATACATACAATCAAATTTTCTTTTAGCTTGCAAGCACTGCAAACAGCCCTTGACATTACCATAAACAATGAGAAGTTTCTTTCTTGTTCTCGCTCATATCATTTACTTCTTGGTAAAGGGGATGGAGGAAGAATGAGAAAACAGGAAGAGTAACGTTCCCTCTTCAAAACCACAGCCACTCAGAGGCCCAGTATGAAATTTAGCATGATACAGGTATAACCCAAAAGAGCTTACTTTTGTCCTCTGCCAGCCCAACGGTTCTTCTTCGTGGTAAGACTGCAGTCCCACCAGCCATATTAACGTTAATGCAGGAATGTTTATAGATTTAGTGTAAAGAAGTCTTTCCAAAAGAAAGAGACTGCAAACACTTCTTAGGAGAAGAACTGAATGCTCATTCAAATGGACCCACAAACATAGTGAAAACACTGTCTGAAATGAGATAAAGGGGAGTTGCAAAAATATTCAGCTCTCCCTGTTTTATTGGGTGCAGTTGATCTAGAACTAACCTATCCCGGTTATTTGTACACACTGCAACACAAACATTTAGTTTTCTTAGGGAATTATTTGAGAAGACACTATCGTGATACTGTAGTAGAAGTTCATTTCCCCAAAGTGCCTTGGATACCTGAGGTAACTCCTACATATGTTATTTACAGGCAAGCTGGAAAGCAGAAAAATGTAAGGTGAAGCTGAGACTTCTAAGGGGAATTAATTCACACTATTTTAACTTCTGTCAAAGTCACTGCAGAAAGCCACAACCTTAAATTCTGATTACTTTGATATTGAACAGCATTGATAAAACATCACTTTCTGTAAAGTATGTGAAGCATTACACAAAATTACATAGACTTAAATAAATTACACAAAAATACGTAATGTATACTCACACACTTTACATGTGCACCTAGACCTGAAACTTCAGCACAAATAAGCACGCCTGTGCTAGCTGTAACAGTCACATGTCACAGCTATAGTGACACCAGAGCAGGATGGAGAGCAGAGAGAACTATGTATTTCTAGCCCATAAGAGGAACTGTTCTTTACACAGCAGTGAATTTTAGCTAATCAGCAAAGCACAACTCTACAGGACTACAGGTTCAGTTGCACTGCAGACATGCACTCCAGAAAATGCCATCTGTCTGCTGAAAAGGTACTCCAGATCCAGGCGATGGTTTGGGAACAACCCTAGCCAGGAGAAGGCAGCAGGCAATTGTTTGTGTTCCCACTGAACTGGATTCATAGTGAGGGACAACTCTGAGGTCTCACGAGTGCGATACAAGTGCTCAGCAGGTGCAGGCAGCCATTGGCTCATTTCTAAAGGGGGCTGATGGCTATTGATCAACTGGAAGTACCTTTTAAATAGAAACTTTAGGATGTGATATTAGTCTACTGTAACCTAGAACAAAATCATTCCTAACTTACAGTGTCAGTTTAGGTGTCCCTGGATGCTAGTAACTTACACAGAAAAATGTCTAGACAAATAAATGCAGAGTGGAGGAGAAAGGCATTGGGGCTATCAAAAATGAAGGCAACAAGTCCACCATAAAACGTTGCCAAGATACAAGTTTTTGCCAGATGCAACTGCATGTGAGGAGGTATTACTACATGTTGTCTTCCATGCTCTTTCCTAGTCTCCCATCATTATTCACTGTCATTACTGGAATTCTTCTTAGTCCATGGAGTGATTACTTGCCATGGAAATGAGAGTTTACCCACCTGTTAACCCTCTCTGCACCTGGATGGAGCAAAGTTTCCTGCAAGGAGCCCAGCGAAGACACCAGCTCCAACCCTGGCAGCTCTGCCATCTCCATTTTTTTTTTGAATTTCTGCTTTTCAGCCACCCTTCTCCCAGATCCTTCCCTGGGTCACCGGGGCACTGCCTGGAGGCCTCAGGACGTGGGGCTGGCCGGGCTGGTGACCTCAGCTGTGGTGCCCAGCC
>NW_009731207.1:0-290 GCF_000703405.1 Apaloderma vittatum | reverse complement strand
TGGTCACCTGCGCTGTGCCCCCCACCCCCACCAGCCTGGTTTTGGCACCGGCACGTGGGCCCATCTTCTCCAAACCGGAGCAGACCCCTGCTAAGGAGCGAGGGTGTTCCCCTGGGGGCCTGACGTGCCTTTCCATCACGGTGTCACCATCGTTATTAACGCCAAAAAGCTGTTAATACTAACGATTACCACAACCTAGCATCATCAGAGTAACGCCACGCAGTTGTACTTCAGGCAAGTCGTTACTGGGGCACGTTCGACCCCAAGCGCTCGTCGCTGCCTTCGGAGCA
>NW_009731206.1:0-53441 GCF_000703405.1 Apaloderma vittatum | reverse complement strand
ATTAGCAGCAGGTTAACAGCGTCCCCGGCCCATCTAGACTAGGCGTTGGGGATGGTGGCTCCGCCCGCGTAACCCGGGCTGCAGGCTCCCAGCACACCGCGCCTCCGCACACCTCGCCACGCACGCCGCCGGTCCGCGCCGCCGCTCCCGATGAATCATTCCCGTGCTCCCAATCTTGCAGAGTTGCTTTTTTGATTTTCCCCTTTTTCTCCTCCTTTGCTTTTTCACAATATAGGAGATGTTTTAGATCTATTCAATGTAAGTTCTTTGTTCCCTTTTTTACGGTTTCTTGCCCAGGTCTCAGGCTTGCATTCCTTTACTGACCATCCTCGACGGTTTGTATTTGGGCTTTTACCTCTGGAGCTATCCTGTGCTTATACTTTCAAGGCCTCTGCTGTCATCCTATGTGTGTCTCAGGAGCCCCTGTGACAACCTGCTCAAAAAACACTAAACAGGAAAAAAAAAAAAAAGACACAAAGTCTCATATATTCATTAGTGTCTCAATGCAGGAAACTTCTACTCAGCTTTAAATATATGCTGAAGTATCTTTTCCAGTATTTGATATTTTTTTTAAGTTGTCACTGGAATGACATTTTTTCCCCTTCCTCTTTGAAAGGATTTTATCTGATCTTTTCTGTGTTCTTTGTGCCTAAAAGCTTCCACAGGAACCTCTTGTGCTAGGAAACATATGTACACATGACTCAAAAACCATCTGCTTCTCTGTCACCTGAAAGACTTTGCACAGAAAGCTAATGCATAATTTATAGTAGAGATTTTTATCATGTTTGGAAGTTGCAGATTTTTACCTCAGCTCTACAAAGGGGAAGATATTTTTCCTGGACGGAAGAGCCTGAAAACTAGTCTTAATACTGCAGATAGCTCTTCACGTGCTTAACTTGGGCAACAGCTGCTCTATACCTGGTGTGCTGGTCATGTAATGCCTTGAAGGCCATGTAGCTCTGCAGTTCCAGCAACACATTCTTGACTTCTTGCTTACCTAAATGAAGCCCAAGCTTGCAGGTCTCACCTACCCTTATGAGTTGTAGTGAGGAGACCCCTTGGCAGTCTAGTCTTCCTGATATGAGTAACCAGTAACACAAATGTTACACAAATGTTTGTAACACAAAAATTGTCTTTCTCTTTCAGTATCATAACATGGATGTTATCTGTGACTCCTTAGTTCAATAAATATAAAAATAATTTTCTACGCTTTATTTAGGATGTGTTGCAAGGCAGCTGCCCAGGGCACCACACTCACAGTGGGTGAATCCGAGATACAGCCAGGGTATAGAGTTTTGACTTACGCTTTCATTATAAAGCTGAAATACAGGAAGTGAAACCCTCATCTGTTGAGTGTGCCACGTGCTGAATAATAAATTGACATATTATCACATTTCTAAATCTGAACTTGTTCTTTTGGGGAGCAATTGCTTACAGTGGTATGGGAAAGAGCACAAGGATGCCAGTGTGCCCATGCTACCTGCTTCCTGAAAAATCTTTCCAGTTACTTGTTGTCCTCTCTCCATATTTAGGCAATGCTTAAAGTGTCTTTGCCTTTTAACAAGAGTATTTCTACTTTAATACTACTTTACTATGTACTACATGGAATTTTTTTTATGAAATATGACTAAGTATAGATTTACAATATGTACCATAACACATTTGGAAGTTATTCTGCCACCATCCTAAAAAGGATATTTTTCCCTATTAGGTCTTCTTTCTCCCTGCTTCATCTTTGGACCTTCTTAGTAAACTGTAACATTCTAATTTAAGCTTTACTAGACCATAAAATATTGTTCTAAATCACTTTATTCCCTCCCAGGTGGTCTTAAGCAAGTCTTAATATCATTGTTAAAGTGCTTGGCTATCACTTGTGCCATCCAATGGGCTAATAACCACTGAAAATATTGCACCTTATTATATTACAGTTTTCATGACAATAGAAAAATAGTGTTCTTTAAGCTCTTGCA
This sequence comes from Apaloderma vittatum, assembly GCF_000703405.1. Taxonomy (NCBI): domain Eukaryota; kingdom Metazoa; phylum Chordata; class Aves; order Trogoniformes; family Trogonidae; genus Apaloderma; species Apaloderma vittatum. The sequence goes on along the minus strand of NW_009731206.1, from coordinate 51,471 downwards.
CGAGTATCAAAATGCCATGCTCTCTGTCTTTAATTTGTTATTTCTGTTACTACTCCGTTGTTTCTCTTGTTTAATATTGTGTCAGGAAGACTATTTCTGTTTTGGCTGTAGTACACATTGCATTCTACTAATGTTCTCCTGTAACTCTTAACTGGAAGGTTTGACTGGGTGCTTTTCAAAGAGATATCTTTTATTGGTGCTTGCTTACTTAATTTATTTAGTTGTACATAAGATACAGCTATTCTCTGGTGGAGCTGTAGCAGTGAGCATGAAGGTGGCATGAAAAAGCTCTTTATCTGGCAGAATATGCTGCTCTTAATCCACCAAGTCTCAGATATAGACCATCATCAAGGTAGGAAGAGATCATCGCTGGAAGCAAAGTTCTGTGAGGACTCCTCCTGCATTAATAACCGCCCTGTTAGCTCCCCTTCGTTATTCTTTATCTGTGCTCTGTACGTATATTTTCTGGTGAAGACAATATGGAATTACTTTTTTTGTTTGTTCGTTTCCTCTGAGAAATGAGCTCTAAAAACTTAGGTTTGCCAAATATGTATGAAAGGGACTGAAACACGTTCCCACTCATGCTGCTCTCCCTGATGCTGGCAGCAGTTCACTGATTGCAGTGGTGGCCTCAGTGGTGGCAGGAATGGCCACAGGAGCTGCACAAATGGGAGCAGAGAGAGCAGCAGGAGGCTATGCCTCATGAACCATCACGTCTCACCTACATTCAGCATTAAAAGTGAGGGCACACAAAAACTGAAAAGACTTCAGATAACTTTACATCCAAAATGACATGTCTCTTGAAATGAAGTATATTGCAGCACCGCACCGATAAATAACCTGTAAAGGCCAGGACAATACTCTTCCTAGCTAAAAGCAGCTAATGTTTGTCAGCGACTCCCATTTTAAAAAAAGTTTTGGGGAGCATCTGTCTGCCTCACTAGCAGTATATCGTTGGTATGTGTGGCCAGAAACACAGGGAGAAAATGCAGAAGACACAGAAGCAGAGAAAGTTGCCATGATCTTTGGGTTCGAGAGACATAGACGATATCCCAGAATTCATCACGTGTAGCATTGCATCGTTCCTTTTGAATTTCTTTCAGCAGTCAGCAAGCATAAAACAGCCTACAGCTGCTTTGGATTAATCTGATACTTTAGTGTCTTCATTTTGCTGTGATAAAATGATGTTACCTTGGCACTATTTCATTCAACAGCTGTAACAGACCTGGGCAAATACTGCTTTGTTGGGTTTTGGTTTGCTTTGTTGTTTGGGGTTTTTTTTGTTGTTGTTGAGAGGCCAAACCAAAAAAGGGTCAGAATTTTCCAAAGCTTTCTTTGGCAAAATGAAACCAAAAAATTCATGTCAAAGCCTTGAATGACCCAAAATGACTCCACCAAAATTGCATGGTTTGTGTTCTCATTCTTCTTCTCTCTCCTATTTTTTTTTAAAAAAATGTCAATTTAATTGAATGTCACTTTAACTGAATAAGTTGCAAAATGTTATCTGCAAACTGTTGGAATGGATTTGCCATCTTCAAAAACCTATTCCTGTCCTCTCCTTTCAGCCAAGAATTTAGCTGAATTCAACCTGAATTTACTCATCGTTTCCATTTTTTTGTCAGATTCGCTGCTTGTGGAAAAATATCCCCTAGAACATTTTTTCTTGCTGTTGAACTCATTCTTGAATTTTCTTCCCACCCTATCAGTGAGATATTCTCCTACTTCTAAAGGTTTTCTTTTAACTTTGTTTTTTCCTGATGATCATTTCTGGTTTGTTCCTAGATAGACATGTAGATGATGTAGACATATAAGTTCCTGCCATGTACTCTGTGTCACTGTTACGATCATTCATTAAATGGGCTTGGCCCTGCCCTGCTTATTCTGTAATAAGAGTTATAGGCTAATGGTGAGTGAGGTGAATTTTGTATTTGCTTTTGCAGAATGGATATTGCTGTCAATACACTCTTCTTGTAGACTAGCTTTAGTGAGTTTTTGTGTGGGTTCTTTTTTCTTCCTCCCCCACTCCCCCAAGAAAACCTTTCCTTTTTTCATTAAGGAACATTCAGTTAAAGCATAAGTATGAAACTGTGCAAGGAGGGATGAATCAAAGATTTATATTTAGATTGGCATGTTGCATCCACTTGAAATACATCTTGCCTTGAGGATGCTTGGCTCTGCCAAAGAAGCCCGCAGTCCTCCAGGCATGAGTCCATCTCTGCCCAGAAACATTTCTGTTGCTGTTTGTTTGCTTCTTGGCCCAGAAGCTTGGTAATCTGGGCTTTTCCCAAAGTACATGTACTTGTGGGAATAGACCACTGTAGTGCATTTGGAAGATGTCTGTTTCCTGGTTTTATTATGGAAATAAGAATTCTCACCAAGAGTTCCCAATGAATGTAACCTCAAATTCTGGCTTTGGAGACATTTCCCAAGCCCTAGACAATTCATATCCTTCTATCCATCCACCTTTAATCTTCTGCATGTGCATTGTAAGTATCCAGTAAACAGTATAATTAAAATGAAATTATTTTGGGAGAGTGAATGCTGATTCCAAGGCTCATAATCTGCCCTTTCCAACCTTGAAAAAATGACCTCTTTGAATGAGGTTTTCTAAATCTTCTTCGTCTGCAAAAGTGAGTCTTAAATATTACCATAAAACCTCTTCATTTCCTGTGCCATGTGTCTGAAAAACATAGTCTGTAGTTTGTTGGGGCAAAGGAAGTTGAGGTTTGAAAATAATGCTGCATTTAAATAAGCTTAAAAATAATCCTTTTAAGAATGTTTTTTACATGACCAAAATGAAACAAGATCTGATTGTTTGAAAACTACAGTGTGATGTGTCAATAACACTTTAACAAGCAAACTGTTCCTCCTACTGCCTAGAACTGATGACAGAAAAAGATTTGTATTAACTCTACTTTTAAATGCTGGGGAGCTATGCAAATGCTTGCTAGTGAGAGCCAGATGTGTCCCTCAATAGTGAGATTCTTTTATAGGCTCATTCCTCATTGATGTGGCTAATGCTTTCCTTCTAATGGGGGAGATTATCCACACTGATCCTATTCCTGGTTGCACTGCTCTGCTTGGAGTCATGGCTGGCATGTCGTTCCTGTGGCCACCACTGGGTATTAGTGTGATACTGAGACTTGAGCCCACCTCCAAACTTTTGCTGCTTCTGAGGATGAACCTCCTGCTGGACTGAGGATCTCCACTTGTGCTTGGTGGCTGGGCCCCTCTTTGGCAGCTCAGCAGAAGAGAAAGGAGGCTGGGATGGCCTGGGGCAGCCTGCTTGGCCTCTCTGAACTTGGTCACTTGGCCAAGTACGGCAGGCTTTTTGGTTGGATAAAATCTTTCTCTGTAGCTTAATAAACCTAAAAGTTGCCTCATCTCAGACATATTTTAGTTGTAGCTACATCCTTTACAGGTTTTTCAATGTTCTGGGGTTTTGTTGGGTTTTTTTTAACAGAGATTTCCTTCCATCTCTGTTTATGTCCAGGATAAACATGTTGGCATCCCTCAGCAGGCCTTCTGCAGAGCTCAGACTGGTCCCTCAGAATGGACTGGCAGAGCCAACTCTTGCAGGATTGTCTTGCTGAACAACCTGTTGCAGGTTTCTCAGACATCTTTAAGATCCAAATTCCCAAAGAATCTTTGAACTTTTGTTTCAGAACAGTTGGGATGGTGTTGCAAGAGGGCAAGAAAGAGTGAGTCAGGCAATAAGTTGTCTCCTGGGATCTCAGGTCATCTTAGTTTCTCTTTTTCTTTAAAAATAATTATTTCCACCTGACTACTTCTGTAGAACTCAGTTTTGACAGATGGGAGTTCCTATAGTCAGAGAGAGCTCAGGAGCAGCTATTGTAACTCAGTCTTTGCCCGTGTTCAAGAGAGCACTTTGCACCTGGAGAAAGCCAGTGTCTCTGGAAGTTGGCTGCCTCAGCAACCTTTGCTTGCACTTTCAGTAGCACTAAGTCCCAGGCTGAGCAGGGGCTGCCATCTTTGTGCGCTGAAGTGCTTACAAGGTCCAGGGACGGGGAAGCTGCAGATGTCTCTGCTTGCTTTCTACACCTGAAATGTTTTTAGTGGTTGATAGAGCAAAAGCTCCTAGATAATGCTCCATCATTAAGATGCAAGGAGGAGACTTGTTTGAAGGAGAGTAGGCAGATTTTGGGCTATTGCCCTTCAAAGGGAGGGATCTTGGGCTTATGTGTGCCTGTCTGCTACTGATGGATTAGAGCCCTAATAGACGCACTGGAGCTGCAGCAGGAGCTCTCCCAGCCTTGGCAATTAGCTTTAGGCAGGAAAGCCACTGGAGGAGCAGAGACTATGGGAATCAGGTCAGCCTGATTAGCAGCAAAAGCCTGTCCAGGGATATAAACAGCCATATGGGATGGGCTGGCTGAGCCCCCTGGCTATGCAGAGCTGCCTGCATGTCAGCAGCACTGAGCTTTGTGCTGGACCTCAACCAGAACAAATCCATAGTCAGAAAGTGGCCGATCCTGAGCTGGGGAGCTCAGGAACTGCGACGCAAGGAGGAAGGAATGAGCACAATAGAAAGGCTGCAGGAGGTAGAGAAAGTGCCAGACTGGGTGCAGGGGGGGCTTTCACGGGAATGGAAGTGAGTGCTCCTCTGCAGCCAGGGGTGTTGGGACAAATCGTGCAGCTGTTTTGAATAGAAGGATCAGAGAAATGCCCTGACCAAGATTTGACACGGATTACCGAGGATTACATGAAATTTGAAAATGATTTGGGCAATGCGAAATTTTGGAAACTGGGACATTTTGACCAAGGCTACATGCAAATTAGAACTGTAATTAGGGCTTTTTCTGGTCAGTAAATTCTGGCTTCTGAGGTGCCAGAGGCACACTGCAGAGAAGGGTGTCCCACCTGAGTCTGTAGCAGAAGTTTTGTGTTGCATGTGACATGTGGAAAGAGACCTCCTACTACACATTTCAGAAACTTCTTCCTTCGAGTGTTGCAAGCCTGCAAGTAATAAAAGCTGATTGTAACAGGCAGTTTTTAGACAAATTGCTCTGGGATTTTAGAGTGATATGTGAGACTTGGCTCAAAGAACATAGATTGGGACTAATTTTCTCAGGTGAGGAATGGAGTCTCAACAGATACATAAGACCTGCTACCTACTTGGGAAATGCATTCTTTGACTTTTGGTTACTAGGAGTATGTAATGTACCTATAGTGGAGAATGCAATAATAAAACCTGCAACAGGGGAAAGAATATTACAGTCCAAGAAAAACACAACAGCAACTGAAAGCTAGAGATACTTGGTGAGTGACTTTTTTCTGAGGAAGCAACACTGACTGTTAGCTTGCTGTCTTGCAAATACAAAAATAGCCATACCCTCCCAGGCAGGAAATATAGTAGAAGAACCTCTATCAAAGTGCTGGTAAATTAGGGTGGTTCTTGTATTACTCTGCAGAGCAGGAAATATTACATGAGAAGCATGAAAAGACAAGTGTTGGCCAGTCTCTGCCATGGAGCTACTGGGAAAACCCATAGGTCCCATCTCTGAGTGTTGCTCTGGGTGGATGGCATGGCACATCCTACCTAAACAAGAGTGTGTGTGCTTTGTCAGCACGCTGCATATGGGTTGCCTGTTCTCGTTTTAAACAGAAGTCAACATAACAACAACATTGTTTTCAGAGATGCAGCAGTTATTTTCAGATATGGAGCATCATAAGAGTGTGGGCACATCGTGTGAGTTTACACAGGTTTGCTTCTTGTCCATCCAGGTCATTACTAGCTATAGAAAGGTTGCTGCCAGGAATCATCAGTTTGAGTTCCAAACTCTGAGAAAACCATCAAACGGGTTTCAGATGGTTTTGGAAGCAAAGAGGATAATTCCCTTTCTTGCAACTAGACTAAAATCCTGCCTGGAAAAATGCTAGCTAACACTTTGCAATACCTGATCAGACCAAAATCCCTTTTGAAGTCACTGTTACTATAGCCACATCCAGGACTGGGAAAACCAGCTCTGAATTTTCACTTCAAGTCTAAATAACATGAATGGTTTTGGACGGTTCTGTGCTTTTACTATACGTGTGTAGAAATCAGTTGATAACTGTGGTTATATAGTGCTACAAAGCTGTTTCTGTACTATTTTATTACATCACAACTAAATTGCTGCTAGATTTGGGTAGGCTCATTAGTTGATTAGCTGTCACGTTTACGTTTTGTTGACTGTTTCATAAGACTGGACTTTGTCCTGAGCTTACTACCACAGGCCTCTGACTGCTTAGTTCTAAAAATGTTCCATCCTAATGACACAAGGAAGGACACACAAACTGCTATGGAAAGATCATAGAATCATTTAGGTTGGAAAAGACTTTTAAGACCATTGAGTGCAGCCATAAACCTAACACTGCCAAATCCACCACTAAGCCATGTCCCTAAAAGACACGACTATGAGCTCCATGGGACTGTTTGCATAAGTCTGTAGCTCTGAGCATCTTCACTTGCCAGTGGTGAGGACTTAAGAAACTCTTTACCCTTCATCTCTTTTACCACCCTCTTTTCCGCCACTCTGTGCCAGCACAATTATTTGTACAATGAACCAGATCAGGGAGTTGATTGGGCTGGAAAATAATTATTTAAGGAGTGCTGAACCCCTAACGTGTAGCTGTTAGACTAATTTTAAAGCTGTGTTGCACGGTGGTTTTGGCTGTGATCATCAGTCTCACTGGCATCCCTTTGATCCACTGAAGTGATGCAGAGAAAGAAAAACTAGTCCTTTACTATTTACTTTACTCTTATTTTCTGCTTGCTTATGATGGCATGGATCTGTTTTATAATAATTCCTAGGTGTAGAAAGTAACCTAATTCTATGTGAATGTTGACTATGACCAAGCATGATATTTGTAGATAGCCATGCACTGAAGCAGTTTGTTTTGCCTGGCAATAAACAAAATGCTTCTGTGCCTAAATGCAGCCTGTTCAGCAGTAGCTTCATGGAGCACAGACTAAAAGCTCACCTGAAAGGAAAGCAGTGTATAACATACAAGAAAATGCAATTACAGGGTGTGCTACTTATTCACACGTAATCAGAGCTTCCAGCCCTGATAGCATAAGACTGTAACCCAGGCTCAAATTCCCTGTGCTGCATGGAAATTAAAGAGTTTGAATTTCTCTTCAGCCTCTGTCACAAGAATGATATATGGATTCATGTGTGTTTAAAGTGTTTCAAAAATCAAAATGTTAACTATGTTGATGTTACACCTTTCTTATATGTAAGAAAATTATAGTTCTCACTACATAACCGACATTTATTAACACTTTCTAGTGTTAGATGCAGTTGCCTGCAAAATATTTTAGTGCTCAACCATAAATGATGAATGGGTGACTATCACAAGCTCATAAAACATTTAAAGATGTGTACTCTAGCTACATGCTACAGGAGATTGTGAAGCTATTAATAGGCAAGGGAGGAGTGACTTGCTTGTAAAGACTGTGTAGGCTTTTGTATTTAAGATCTTCTCCCCAAACTGTGAAGTTCAGTGGGTGCCTCACGTAGGCTGGTGACCTAAAACTGTTGCAACAAACGGGCATCTAGGAGTGGAGGTGGATGTTGCTTTTCTGCAGACAGTAGAAGTGTCTGACTCAGATTGTCAGTGGTTAGACTGGACCTAATGGAAGGCCAGGGAGAGATGGTGGATGGGTGAGATCCTCTTTTGCAATCTGCGTAGCATTTCTGAGGCAACACTTAGATGCTGGCTTGTGGGAAGTCAAGTATTTTCTGTCCCTGTACCGGAGCCCTATGCCTCATGCTCTTTGCTGTGTGCTAGTTCTCCCTCATCATCTGACCTGGGGTTCAGATTAAATCTGATTTCCACCAGGATATCACATCTGGGAGCACATGCTGCTGCTTAGCCAGCACAGCAGATTTGCATGTTGAGACCAAGCAGATGCAGAGTCCTGGCAGGAGACTCACTGGGTAGGAGGCAAAGACTCAGAGCAGTGTCCAATATCCAGAATTGCTCTGAAAAACTCAGCTAATGAAGCAACCCTCAACAAGAGACAGCATAAGAAAGGTCTTCTTGATTTGTACAAACTAAGTATCACTTGTGCATGGTCATTCTCTTGTAGATTTTACTTGCTCACTGTTTTGTACTCAGAAGTTTCAAGAGGTGTCTGCAAATAATTCTTTGCAGTGACAGAGGACAAGGGAACCTAGTTATTTAGTTCTCATCGTGTCTTCTGGGTTCTTCTAGTTATTGGCAACGATGTGGTTGGCTTTTGAACGTGTCTTTTACACCTTTTAGAAATTGACAGTGACTGTGGATCCTTGTCTCCCAGCTGTCCCACCTCTGTGAGTCAATAGACAAAATTGTTCTTTTGTCTCTCTTTCTGGGCGTAGGCTCTTATATTTAGGTTACCCTTTGTTTTCATAATCTGGCTGTTCAGAGAAACTGCAGATAGTTGTGCTGGGCACTTGACAACCTACTAATTTAGGTGCCATGCTATTCTTTCATGCCTTCTTCCACTTCTTCCTATTCTCTCATACCCAGACATTTCCCACTCGTGCTCCATCCACACTAAGGCTGACATTTCTAATACATCTCTTTACAGAATTATGGGCAGAGCTTCTGTTTCTGCTAGACTGTGATCTAATGAGTCTGGGAAGGCAGAGGACTGAGAAATGTGACTGATGTATCTCCTACTGGAAAAATTCCCTGTTGACTACGGCAGTAACTCAAGCTTGTTTAAGCCGCACAGGGGGCAATGGAAATATAAAATTCTAAAAGTTACTTTATGTGAATGAGCAGAACCATGACAGGAGAAGCTCAGTACACCTATGCCTTTTAGGATGATCTCACCGTGATTCATAACAAGGAGTTGTAAGAGACTGTGTTAAAAACGCTTGTCTCAACCTTGCTGAAGAAAAGACTGTGTTAAAAATGCTTGTCTCATCCTTACTGTGTTGAAATTGCCCACGAAGAAACTTCAAGGCTGCTGTTTGCAAGCTTGGACCACTGATAAGTTCCAAACAACAACTTCAGAGCCCAGCCCAGATAAGCCACAGGACTTGACTTGACTACTGATACAACTTAAGGGCCCAGCCCAGATAAGCCACCTGGCTCGAAGTTTTGAACAACAACTTCTGGACCTGATACAGTAGCTGTCTCGCAAGCCCACCGGTTTGCAAGCCCACCAGGTGTAACTGCTGATAGGGTGGGTGCCCTGCAAGGCGAAAATGGGCTCCCTGGGCACTTATGCATGCTCCACTGATGGAGGCGACGCTGGGAAGGGTGAAGATCGCTCCTGACGACCCTCATACACATGCGCTAACCAGGCGGAAAATGGGCAAAGCGGCTCTTGGAACACTATATAATGCCACCGTGAACAGCTATTCTTTGGAGATCTTCCCCACCGAATCGAAACAGGCGGAACCTGCGAGACGTCGCTGGATCTGTGGTGGTAGCTATATTTCTTGCTATCTTGAACTTTTACTGCTTTGCTTTTCCTTTTCCTTATCTCTCTTTCCTATCGCTCTCCAGTGGTTGTTAGTCAATAAAGGGTTTTACTTTTGTGACATCTGACACCGTTTGTGTCTTAATTTCACCTTTGCGATCAAAACGAATCACCTTGACCCTAACCCCTATCACGGATAAGCGGGCCAAGACAGGAGTCCACCAGAGTAACTTCAGAGGTGTAGGCTTCTCCAAGATCCAGGGTAGATTTATAACTCCCATGAGCTAGTCTCTACATGCACTGGTGTCACCAGGAGTAGCAACTGAAAAGAAAGAACTCTCCAAACGAAATGATAGTTTAGAAAGCCTGCATCAGATTATTAGCAAAGTCAGCCGAGTTTGGATGCTAGAAGAAACTAGTATGCCATATTGAAAAAATACAACATATTTATATTGTAAATTAATTAGTATAAATATGCCTAATTTTACAATTACTGGTTAGTGAAAACTATTTCTATTATTGGATAAGTATATTTAAATTAGTCTTGCTTCTCATGTAAATTAGCACGCATGCTTCTTGCAGGTGTGTGATGGGGGGCAAATTTTCTTTGACCTGAATTGCCACATTTAACTTTGGCTGACTTTCAGCCTTTCATAAAAAACTCCTGGGTTTTTTGTACCCCCTAATCTTCAAAATGGAGGTTTTGACTAGGAGACTCTCACTTTGGTCTAGTTCAGAACACACTCAAGGGTAAACAGCCTGCTAAAAGTTTCTAAATAATAGTCTACTTATTATGTCTGAGTACACACTATCTTGCTATCTTTTCTACTAGTCGACTGGAAGATCTCTTCATCACCTTTTCCCATCTTCAAGGCAGCATTATTTGAAGGACTGATTTACCACCCTTAAAGCAGTAGCAATTGTTCTGCCATCCTCAAGGCAACACTAGGGTGGCCATGGGTGCTCAGGAGGGAGCCATGAATGAGGTGAAACTTTGCCCAGTGTGCAACTACCCACCTTTCTTGAAGTGTGGGTGAATTATCTGGTCTACCTGTATCTCCTTCAGGGTAGGAGCAATGTCCTAGTGGACATATAGGTGTGGGAACTCACTTGTCGAGAGATTGGTGATAGACTATGAACTCAGTAAAGCTACTGTAAATAATGTCCCTGCTTAAAGGACACATTTTGGATGGCACAGAGGAAAGGGTCTCTCCGTACCAGCAAGGAGGCAGGGTCCAACGGGATGTCACAACTATGGCTGTGGGAGGAGCAGGAATACCAGGCTGGCTGCCTACGATGGCCATAGGTTCCATGCAGGCAAGTCCACAGCACAACAGACTGGAAGTGCTGGACCTTTACATAATGGCTGTACTGCTGTTGTGGCATGAGTCCAGGTAGGAAGTTAGGCATCTTCTAGTGGCAGCTACCAGCTCTGGCCAGTGGCATAGTTCTTCTGTTGTGTGCCACAGGCAAGTGGAGCAGCCACACAAACCCTTATTGTACACCCCCAGCACTAACACATGAGGAGCTGTAGGAGCGGCATCTCCCGTGGGGCTACTGGTTTGTTTTGAAGGTCCATCTCCCTGACTGGTTACACAGTGGTCTTCCCGACTTCAAGCAGTATGATCAGACAGGAGTTTTTTGGCTTTATCCACTTGCTGCCCAAGGAAACATCTGGTCAGAGCTCAGGCTGCAGATGGCCCAGTGGGATAGACTTGCCCCAGAACTATCAAGTTCAGAGATTCACTGCCTTGTCAAAATGGTTGGCAAGGTTTTACTGCAGGTGGAAGGAAAGGGGCTCTGGCTTCGCACCAGGATGGAAAAAGAAAATGATGATTGGTTGTTTCTTCAGGAGGAGACACAGGGATACATGTTTCCTGAAAAAAAACCCCACCCAACAGTCCTTTGTCATCTCACACGCTTCCCAACCATGAAAATAAGAACAATTACCTGTCCTTACAAGGATGTTGAAGACATTAATTAATGTTTGTGAAGCACTAAGTATTATAGCAATAAATTACATGGGAGATTCTATGAGGATATTACTAATTGTGTATTCAGGGCAGAGTTTGAATAGGATATAGTAAATAAGATGTGAGGCCATGCACTTTACAAGGAGGATAAAACAATCTAATGAATAGCTGTTCATTAAACGTATGCCCTCCATTTGCAGGGAAAGGCCAAAGTTCCTGTGTGAAAAGGTATATGTTATCCTGTAATTAAAGATTTTGCACTGCATGTAAGAGCTACAAGGTTGATTTGTCTGGGAAACTTCAAATCAGGCATTTCCTATCCTCTGCGTGCCCAACTTTGCAACCCTAAAAGTCTTTGAATGTAGACATTTTATGTAATTAAGTAGAAATCATTTAAATATTGTGTTTCCCCTGCTTGCCTCGCCACAACTGGCAGAGAGCTCCTTCTCCCGTGCTGCCTTTGCCATCTGGAACCAACTAAATATTTTCCTGAGTTGCCTTAAATCCTATCACCAAATTCCATCTTCTGGACCTATAATTCTTTCCACCTTTCTCATGAAAGAACCCAGTTCCAGTTCTTGACCAAGAATGGCTCCATTAAACTTATGGCCCTGTCAGATCTTGCCTTCCTTCTCTTTTCTTCCGTGTTTTTATACCATATAGACGTGCATCAGTAAGTTGTCAATGCATCTGCGTACCTTTATTAATATAAAATGAGACCATTAATGTATTCTGAAGTTTTCCATGTCAGATTAATTAGTTCAGAGAAGTGCTTAGTTCAGTCTAAATTGCGTTTTAATGAAATAGCAGCAAACTGACTATATATGGAAACTCAGACTGACTGTTCTCTTTCTAAAGAAACCTGAATTCCAGTACCCTGATGAAAATAAAGGTAAATAAAAAGTAGAGAATTAGATCACATTTGATTCTCACTCAAAAATAAAAAGTAAATGAAGACATTTCAGTTTTGTATTGCAAATGTATTTGCAATACAAATATACAGTCACCAGGAAACAAATATCCAATGGTAAAATGGTTACAGAGCAAATGTGGCACTGATACTGGAAGAGCATAAATTTCAGTGCCTTTGCAGTTGTTTAACACACACCAGCGTGTTCTCTCTGTGAAACAAAAAATGTAAGGATTTGGAATAAAATCATGGCACAATGATTTCTCTGATCACTGCTTTAAATAATCACTATTTAATATATGGTAGAAATATCAAGTAGTGCAGGAGAGTTTTTTTTTTGGAGATGGCACTTGGTGACATTTGCCTTGTGCTTCTGCTTCTAATATGCTTTTACAATAACTGTTCTCATGGCTTACCATTTTACAACTTCTCTCCAATATTATTTTGTACGATAATATTTAGGTTTGTTTTCCACAAAATTTAAATAACCGAGCATGTTGTTTCTTGTTGTCACTCTGAATTTTTCAAACTGCCACCAGCATGATTTCTCTTGCTTTGAATAAGGCTGGTACAGTGACGCCACTATCTCCGCCCTCCTGAGCCTCTGTGGCTTTGCAGAGATCACAGATCAAACACTCACATCCTGTGTTTTTCCCTGGGATCAGAGAGCCACTGATTCTTCAGCCGCTAACTCTCCTAATTGCATTGTAGATGAGATTCTCAGCCTGAAAAAGGACAATCATTCATGTAGCACATGAATTCAAAATTCAGTTGTACGCTACTCGCTGCATTCTGCAAAATCTTTTTAAAAGAACATAACATTAAGACAGCATACAGATGAAATTTGAAGAAACCAACTCTTCCCTGCTGACAAGCTAATTTGCATTTCTCTAAGAATTACAGAATGAAGTGAAATTATTTTATTGCCTTCTTTCATCATTATTCCACAGTACTAATTATGCTCCTGGTGTTCTAAAGTCTATAATGATATTTCCTACCACTAAGTTCCTGTTTCTTTATTAACTTAATTCTTTAAACTCATGCTTTATGCCTCCAGTAAGGACCTGGTAACAGTCTGTCGTCTTACAATTACACCAGTGGGTAAGCCTTCATCCAGTGCGAAGATAAAAATGGCAGAACAATGACTCTGTAGAATTGAAACCGTAGAAAAATGATTTCTATTTTCCAGGATGATCAGCATGTGCTGCCACAGAGTGAATATGAAATCATCACATTTTAATACAGAAAAACTGAGGAAGACTAGAGCATAAATAATACAAGTTATGCAAGCATGCCTCTGCATGCATGTAAGAGACTGGTCTTTCTCAGTGTACGGAAAGCATTCTACATCCTATAGCTGCTTTGCTGGAATCACTGCTCTACGTAGACTTCAGTAAGAGAGACCTTTCATTTCAGACACTATTTCCAGTTGACTTCAGAAAGACCTAAGGAATTTCAACCAAGAAACAAGCATATCACTGACTGATAAAGATGGATGCACTGCCAGAGCTCTGACAAACTCAAGGTTTAACATGGATCAGAAGGTCATTGCTGTCTGGGAAGCATTAGTAAACTGTACATAAGCATAGGCAAGATAAATAATAACCAGTTTCAAGGTGCTTCCCAATCATTCATAGAAAGAGATGCATAAAATATGACTGTTCTTGCTAAGGGAGTAATAAAGGAATATTAAGGAATATGTTCATGCCTAAATGAAGTCTCTAAACATAGGGTGCCTGTCATCCGTGCACTTGCCTGGCAAAATTAAGCAGTGTGGTTTCCAAACATATTTCCAGCAAGCATCACAGTCTTATCTGGAGATGCTGTTAGATGTGACTTTTGAATCTTTATTTCCGTGGCTGTATTTTTCTCTCCATTAACTGATTATAGGTGCAATTCCTCACAAAGCCAGTGGAAATCATGCCCAAATATTTGGCAACAGAAGTTTAGCCTCTTCACTTGAAGTTAATGTAGCATTTTTCCAGGGTCTTTTAATTAACTATAATCAGGAAAGTGGTTATATTTTCCCTGGGTTGACAGGAGATAGTTTCATTTCTAAGAAGAAACTCTCTCCCCTCCCCCCTACTACTCCCAGTAAAGCACAAATTTTCTGGTATTAACTGAAACAAGGCATAAGCAATGCAAACAATGCATTTTGCTTGAAGAGCTTTGTCACTGTCCTTCCTGTCCTAGCCCTTTCCTATCTAAGTGTTTTATCTCTCCTGTGTGAAGATCACTAAGATAAATTATTGCAGTGATTTTGTCATACAAACAAGTGCTTTAGGCTGATTTTCATCATCAGAATAATTTCTCATTTTTCCTATATTTAAAGATACTCTTGTATCTTTCTTTGTCCTGTTGCTAATTATTTTAAAAGGTGCTTTGTAATAGGAAAAGAGATCTGTCACTGAACCAGTCATTTTTCTGGCACGCTGCACTGCGAGTAATGCAATTGCTTGAATAAAAATGGTGCAGCTTTAACATCATAATCTAATCACTCATTTCTTTGCCTTTCATTCTAATCATGTAGGACATAATGAACTCTTGGTAGATACAGTAATATCCCACAAGTATTTCTGTAGGATTTATGTTGCCATTTAATATTATTTCAATGAAAGCAGGACAAAACGTAATTCTTGCCATTTTGCTTAGTTACTCATTTTATGATTTTTATGTTCTCCCACTATCACTGAAAAGAAATGATCAAATTATGCATTTTAACAAGCATTTGCTAGTTGCGCATACATACCGTTCATTTAAATGACTTGTGAAATCAATCAAATAATGAGGACTAGTCTTCTTCCTCTGAATAATGACTTCAAGGAAGACCCACCTCCCTCCCAGGGAAAGAATGGATAGCTGGGAATGCTCAGGGGAATAAAAGGGTTTAAAGCAGGCACATAAAAGGCTGAGTAGAGGAGTCTTTGAAAATAAATGCGAGCTTCAACAAAAGATGAGAAAGAAAAGGGTACAGAGGGAGTGGAGGACTTGGTGTAGATATGGGCAGCGCATACAGAAGAGGTTGCTGAGGCAATGCATAATACCCCAATCGAAAGGCGAACGTGCTGTAGGTGAGGGGTTGTAAGCAGAAAAAAAAAGCATTTTGATGAGGGGCATGAAATGTGCAGTGACTGGCTGTGGCTAATGGGGCAACAGAGAGACCTGAAAAGGAAGCTAGTCTGGAAAATGACACCAATTATCTCAATGAAGTGTTTATATGTCCATTAGTATATGATCAGTTATTCTTCACAATCACAGAATAATGAAGGTGAGAAAACAAAAAGCCAAGGCCCATCTTGATATTCTTAAAATGACAGAAATTATAACAACTCTTTTCCCTTTTCCCATATCTCAAATTTAGATTTAATTGAAAATAAAAGGCTCCTGAATTCTCGTCAGTCCAGAGTGAAACAAAAATCATAACATCTTCTCAGAGTTACACATCTTCTATCTGGGTTGTTTGCATTTGTAGTGAAGTCATGCTGGAAGATTCTCTCAAAGCAGAACTGGAGTAGGCTATAGAATTTCCATCGAGTGTTTACACCCACCTCTTCAGAAAACAAGCAGACACACGAGTGATCAAATATGGTAGGTAAGCTGCTGGCTGCTATCTTCTTCAGTTAGTATCCTCTGAGTGCAAATGATAAAAAGAAAAAAAAATACTTTTAGACATTTTCTCCGGTTTTGTTATTAGTAAGCTGTTGATAGGTTAAATGTAATTAGGAAGAAAGATAGCAGGACTTCAGTGAAGTAAGAGATTTGAGCTGTTGTAACTGCAAGAATGATTTGACATAATATGGTTATGACTTTGAATTGTGTCAGAGCTAACAGCTTTACGGAGATGTGCTAAAAGAACATCACTGCTTGACAAATTTCCAATAATGTATATTCAGCCTTTTCCAATTATTCAAATACCAGCTGAATCACAAGACTCACTCATGGATAGTTGCTATTACTCTCCATCCGAGATCAGCTATTGCAGTAGGTCAGTCAAGGGTCTGACCCAGTAATGTGACAGTAATGGCTTAAGCTCTATTTTTCTAGGAGAGTTTGCAATGCACTAAGAAGATCTTGTGTGATCTGAGCAGTTGGATATTCTTGGTCAGGAAGAGTATAAAAATGCCGCTGTCCTTCCATAATACACTGTTAATGCTCAAATGCTGCAACGTTTTCTGAATCTAGGATGTGAATCTTAAAATAAATTTAGTGAATTGGACTATGTTTACCATGGCAGATAGATAGAATAACTAGTGGTGGGTGCAAGACTTTTAGATGATGAAGGGCAACATTAAGGCCCTCTTCTACTGGTCTCGTACTTTCACTATCTTCACATGAGATTTCAGAGCCTATATCCATGCCACTGGGTTATCTTGCCCCTTGAGAAACTTCTCTTTCTCTCACAGGTTCATGAGAAATGCCATATCTTCAGGGCTATAGGTTGCAGTTATCTGAATTTTTGGGGAGGCAGAGGAGGGAGCTTCCTGTATCGTAGAGCAGAGTAGAAGTGTGGAGAAGAGATAATACAAAAGGAGGATAATGAAACACGGGTTAGGATAATGAAACATGGGTTAAGCAAGGGGGTTTGACAAGATAAGACAGAAAAAACAAGAAGGAAAATCTTTTATATCTGAAGTCTGAACGAATGAGAATAGAGCAGCAGATAGGCAAACACTGGTAAAGCAACTGAAGACTGGCAGTTAACAACAAACAGGAAGATGTGTGCAGTACTTGACCCTGCAACCTCCTTCAGGCTTTGAGTCTACTCTTCAGACTTTCAGAACCTCTCGGAATTCACGCACCTTAGCTACATGTTGGAGGTCCCTGTAGTGGGAAATCCCACATAAGGATTTAGGACCCATTACTCCACTGAGTACTGGAGTGCTGTGGAGCAGAGTTCCTGGTTTAGTTCCAGGAATTTATTTTCTCCACACCAGCACCACTCTGAGAAACCAACTATCATGTGACAAGTGGGGACAGTGTGGGGATTTGCTTCAAAGCTACTATATTGCTATGAAGCAAATTATTAAGGTAGATAGAATGGTCGTGACTTAAAAGTATGTGAATATGTCTGTTCATGACCATGATCAAGAATTTGTATCAGATTATTATTTTTAATATTATCCTTATTACTGCTATTATTATTATTATTATTATTATTTTCCCCCAAGAGTTCTATTTAAAGGCATATGATTTAAAAGAAATAACATGATTGCTGCTTACTCTTTCTGGCTTTCCTCCACATGGCAAAAACTAAAAAGAACATTTTCTGAACAGGGCAGCTTTGTGATTACACAAAGAACTCCACTCATACTTTGCTTTTCTGCCATGTTGTAAATATTTTAAACCCAAATAAGTTTGTGTAGTAGGTGGCAGATATATTCATTTTGCAAATATAAACCTTTGAGCAAGGTCACTTGCAATTTTTTTTGAAAAATTGATAGATCTGCAGCCCTGGGGGAGCAAATAATGACCATCTACAAAACTTGTTTTTTGTATTTGCACCACAGTAGTGAATTATTTGCATGCCTCTTGCCTAAAGGTTAACTTCTGTTGATTTCCTAAACCCTAAAGTAGACTCTGAGCCTTCAACTTTGCAAATGTCTGAAGCTCTGCAGAAATGACACTGACAGACTCTACCATCTTGAAAATAAGCCCTTTTGTTGCTTTCATTTAAGTAATTTTCTTTTGCATTCTAGTTTTGCTAAGTTTAGCTTATGGTTGAGTGTCTGAAACCATGGCCACATGGACAATTACGACCACAACGAAACTTCTCTTCCCTTGCTCTGCACCTGCGTCCTGTGAACCAGCTGTGGTCTGGAAGCTGTGTGGCTGTTGTAGATGAGGATCATCAGTTATCATGAATGGTGGACAGCCACTCTTGTGCCTCTTCCACTCCCAGACTGGCCTGAATCCCAGCATTCCTGAGCACACACTGATGAGTTTGTTTCCATTGGGCCCCTATCCATATAGCTGTGTCTTTTGTTATTGAAACTCCATCTTTATGAAAGCCTCAGACATTTGCAGTAGAAGATCTCCTTTTATTTATCAGGCATCTTACTATTAGTCATATGGTAGAAATAAGCAGGGCAGATTTGCTTTAGTTCAATCTGTGACACAGTTTTTAGGAGACTCTAGAAGGCAGCAATGTCATCCTCTGTTGATAATACTCAGAAAGTCAGTCTTTAAACTCAGAATTTGGATTGCCTGTTCATGATTGCACCTATTTGCTAGCTCATTCATAGAAACCAGAGTTGAGAAATACGTATTAACATCTTTTGTTCCCTCAGTGCAGAACCATTCCCTCTTTTTGAATCTTACCTCAGCCTAGTTTATCAAAATGATAAGCCTAGCTTATTACAAGTATTCATAAAATATAGTGCCAGTCTGGAGGATCTGAAAATATTCTTCATTACAATATTCCACTACATTTTTATGAGTGAAGATAGATTCTAACATCAAATCTGGCAAAAGTGATTTTCCTATAGCTTCTTCCTGTTGAGTTATGATGGCTCTCTGCACTTTTTTCTGAGAACTCTGCGTTGAACAAGACTTACCAGTAAACATAACTGTAGCAGAGATCTAGACTGAAGAGCAATGCCCTCATAATAAGAAATCAATAAGAGCAGAAGTTTTGTTAGGAAGCTCCCTGTTACAGCAAGATGAGGTGCATTTTGGGAGACAATTGTACCTTAGCTAAGTCTGTCCCAGAAGCTGTCACCAGCGTGGCTGTGCTGTGAAGAAGTGCAATCCCTGGTTGATAGAGCTGTGCCGGTAGAAACCTTTAGTGTAATTCCACATCAGCAAAACTTCAGAAAGTATGCATATAGATATCCAGGTGCCTGTGTCACTCCACCACTTTATTGAACTAAAGTCTTGGTCCTTCAGCTTCAGCAATCCTCTAAGCACAAACGTGTGCCAAGAACAATTTTTGTACCTGAAAGAGGACTAGAGGCAGAGGGCCATCAGACTGCAGGGAGTGAGGTGGTGGTGACAGAAAGAAGGTCCTTATTGGTACAGTTTGATGCTTCTCTTCTTCCATGAGTCAATGCCTTTTGCTGTCCATGCTTCAGTGATCTTCTCTCCCGCAAGGCTTAAATTCTGCATCTCAGCAGCCAAGGGGCACGGGTAATAAATCCTGAGTGCAGACAAGGGATTCTCAAGATCAGGAATCCCTGCCTGCAGGATGTGAACTGAGAAGCCAAAGATGGAGATGATGGCTGAGGTCTGCCAAGATTCAGAAGAGTGCAGCAGTGTGCCAGAGCCTCACTGGATTGGAGGTGTCAGCCTGGCAAGTGCCCAGCAAGGGGGACCCATGAGGTCTGCAGTGCTGGTTTTGTGCTACAGTGTCAATACTAAAGTGATTTTACTGCAGAACTCATCTCAAAACAAGACCAGTTTTCCAAGCTAAAGCATTAATGCAGGACAAGGCCTTGGAGACAAATAACAATGTATTTATATAGTGCATTTCTTTTTACCAGCAAACATGAAAAAAAAAAAGCACATTGATTCCAGATTACGAAGCCAGAGATACATGAAGAACATCTGTCACTATGACAGAATCATAAATCATTACGCTGAAATCCTGACATGCCTTTTTTTCATTGGCAAAGTAGTTCTTTAAAATGGGATATAATTATGTTGCTTAGAGCCACATATTATCTGTTTTAAACCTGTTATTTTTCTCATGTGAAAAATGTCAGATGAAACAGACTAGTTTTGTTTTGTTTTTAAATAAAGCTAGTTAAAAAAAAATGCCATTATACACCACAGTAACTCAGGGTACTGCTAGGAATTGTCCCATGTGAAAAAATTATAAGGAAAATAAACCTGTGAGTAAATGAAGCAGTGCTGTTGGTGCACTAGCAAACCATCCTGATGTGGATAACAGATAAGTAGTAAGAGACCAGTATAGCTGCATCAGGAATTCTCCAGTGACCTGAATATCAAGAAAAAAATCCTACGAAGAGTGAAAGAAAGGGCATATAAGTGAGATAAATAATAAAGAAGTAGCATGAAAATCTAGGGATAAAACTAGGCAGACTGTCGCAAAATGAATTACAACTTCCCTGGAGCATAAAATGGAAGAAAAAGAGATCCTATAAATACCAAGAAGTTAGGAAAAGGCAGAGGCACAAATTACAGATAGTCAGAGTAGAGTGAAATGTTTTATTATTTATTTTGCTACATTCTTCATGTGCACATAAACATTAATGACAAGTACTTAACAACACTTTTTTTTTAACAAAGCGAAGGACATATGCCAGAATAGAAAAAAAAAAAAACTAATAAAAGAATGTTTGGCTAAATTAGGCATACACAAGCCTCTAGAGCTTGCTGAAATTCATTTAATACATACTGGGCTCTTAGCTTATCGCTGAGAGTTCCTGGAAGAGTGGATAAGTCACTGAGGCCTGCAGGAGCTACGTAACCTAAGATGGAAATACAGTTGGGATCAGACTTTTGATTTTTGATAATGATCAGAAATTTATCATTACAATATACATTTTTCAAATTATTTTAAACAAAATACCCAGTCAGTTTAAAGACTTGCTCTTACTAAGTTTTAGTCATCTTGGCATACATTTTAAAGAAAGGAAAAATTAGAATTTCTTAAAAGCAGTATTCACAGGAAGCTCAGATTTAGACACTAATAAGAAGTTGTTAGCTGCAGCCCTGATTTGCAGGGTTATAACCATTTCTGCTTTTAAAAATGGGAAATTAAGAATCTAGGGAATTACAAAGTACTCTGCATAACTTCAGTGCTGGGAAAGATAGTGGGACAAATTTTTTGAGAATTAGATGCATACATGCTATGAGAATAAGGTGATAAGAAACCACCAACATGAATTTGTCAAACTAATCTAATTTCCTTCTTGAACAAGGCAACTGGTTCAACAGATAAGGAAAAGCAGTAGAAATGACTGTGCATTGACCCAAAATGTATCTTGATGTAAGCAAGGCTTTTGACACTGTTCTGTATGCTCAGAAACAAACTGGAGAAAGCTGTTCTACTTGAAATCACTCCTAATTTAATCCTGTGTTAAATGCAAACGTAACAGATTACCATTGGTAGTTGCACTAGGAGAATGCTGAAGAGGAGTATTGCAGAGCTCCTAAAGGACAGGCCTCCTTCAGTGTTCCAATAAAGATTTAGATGACAGAAATAACCATATACTTATAAGCTTGGTAGAAGAAACCATGTAAAGATTTGCAAAATATGCTCAAGGACAGAATCAGAATTCAAAAGGTTCTGAAATGTTCTGAAATACAACATTAAAAATCTGAACAAAGACAATGGCAGAAAACCACATTTGGAAGGACGAAATCAAAAGCACAACCACAGAATGCTACTGCAGATAAAGATCTAGTGATTAATGAGAGCCATGAACGAGTCAACAGGGTGATGCTGTCGAGGAAAAGAGAGAAATGTAATTCTAGATTCTCTTGAATTGTCTGCTCGAAACAGTGTATGTAAGACAAGATATAATTAGTGTGCTCTTCTTGGCACTGGTGAGGCCTCAGCTAAAATGCTAAAATATTGTATCTTATTCTGAAACTCCATAATTTAAGATGGATGTAGATAAACTGGAAGCAATCCAGATACGATTAACAAGGACAATAAGCTTGGAAAATCAGATCCATAAAGCAAGGTTGCAAGTTTTGCTTTCATTTTAATTGAAAGAATATAAGCCTATATGGTGTTCAATGGTCTTGAAGTACACATAAAATATTATTATAAAGAGGGTAGTAAGATGTTCTTTTATGCCAACTAAAGACATAGGCAGAATGTGAAAGGAAAGTGTTTTAGCTATACTATAATAGATAGTACAGTAACATGTAGTAACTAGGCGAAAAGATTATCACTGGAATTTATTCCCCCAAAAGGTTGTATAATCTCCATCATTAATGTTTTTAGATACAAACCAGAAGGACTGCTATCTACAATTATCAAGACAATCGTGGCCTTTCTTCAAAGTTAGGAGATGGACAAGATGAATGTTTTGTAGTACATGGCTGACATCGCTGGGATCGAGTGTACAAGTTATTACAAGGTAATCCATAACAAGTTTTCACTAAGAAAGCATTTGAAATTCCATGTGTGATCCTGGGCATATTCATTAGCCATTGGAGAAGATTGCACAGGTTGTTTTCTGGACATTTAAAAAAACTAAACAAAACAATTTGTTTTCCTTTGATTTTGTGTTGTGGATTTTTTCATTTTGTTTTTATTTTATCTCGGGAACAGTAGGTACAGCTTTGATTAAAAATATTGAGGAATAACATGCAACATAACCCCTAGAGATTCCATCCAAGTCTACAGTTCTATGATTCATGTGCAATCTAAAGTACTTTTTTTTCCTGAGTTGTTTAAGGGCTTTGCAAGCACAAGTTAATTATTAAACTAGTTATTTTCCCAGGGCAGTAATGACCTAATCACTTATGATAGTGCTCAAATGAGTAATTAAACAAACATATCCAAACTAAACATGGATCAAATGATCTTTGCCAATGGGAAAGGACAAAATCTTTTTTTCATGCCAGTGGGTCTGCAGAACAACAGCACAGATCTAAACCTTAGTAAAACTAAGAAGCCAGGAGTTCTCAATCTGTGAGAAACTATGAATTTTAGTAATTGTTTTATTCAAATTTTGAGGATTTTTTTTTGTCTAATTTGGAAAACTTAAAAAATGGAAATAGAAAATCAGAATGAGAAAAAATGTGTTTTGGAAAGGTTGAATGTTTTGAAGTCTTGAATCACAACTGAACATTGCAACACTCAAAAGCCAAGATGCTGCAGTCATAGTGTACCACATATATATCTTAGGTAGGGGAGTACATTGAACATTATAGGAGCCACAGTCCTTCAGGGACTCTAGTATTTACAAGAAAATGCCAACCAGAATTACAATGCAAATAAACTAGCATTCTGCAATGTGATTTTTTTTGTGTTAGCTCATCTTTTAAAAACCATAGTCCTAAAGGAAGACTGAGCAAAAGTAACTTTTTCAGAAAATCTACTCGTTGTTAGAAATCCAAATTCATGTAAAACTTCTGACAAACTCTAGCCACGACTTAATATTAAAAAAGTTTTCTAGAGAAATCTGTGCTAAACACACTGGAAGTGTTTGCAGTCATCATTGTTATTTTAGTCCAGTAAAAGATGGTCATAAGCTTCAAGGATAAGATCAAGGTCTGGACCAAATATGACTTTCCGTAAATCTGGAATTATTTAGGTTTTGTGTTTACTGATCATACTTCACTGAATGTCTGCTGGTTCCTTTGCACTTTTAAAAATATAGATGACTTTTAGACACAACAATAATGATTTCGTGAGAACCTTCTCTCTTACGAACAGACACTGGAACTTGTGAATAGTGCTGTGCAAATGGATGAATACCGACCTAACGAATCTGGCTAGCCTCAGGTCTACTATTGAACACCCTACCCTTGTTGAAGAGCAGTAAAAAACTGCAGAAGTTCAAAGATCCCGGAACAAACCTGTCAGGTTTCAAGGGCAGCCTCGAGCCCAAGGTCCAAAGGGAAAATTAGACTCAAGTGAACAAATCTCAGCTCAGCTGGGCTTGCTTAGGGCAGCCCCAGTGAGGTGGTTTCCTTGCTGGGACCTGTAAACGTGAAGGTGGACCTTTTAGTTTGCAGGCCAGGTTGTTGTGTACAGCCCCACGGCTCACGCCAACAGCCTAAAGTGTCTTAAGCAGCTTAAATAGCTTTAAGCAGCTTTGAAGACTTAGACGCTTTAAGCTTATAAAGCAGTTTAAGCTGCTTAAACTGCTCTAGGACTTGAACAAGAGCTCCACAATGTTGCTCCTCGCCAGGCGAGTGAAGCGAAGCTGGCCCCGCGCCGCCGATCCCTTGCCATCGGTTGGAAGGAGGGAGCTGCTCCTGTGGCCACAGATGCAGCCAGGAGTCTGCACAAATGCAAACGACTGCTGTTGACATATTTTGGCAGTGACGTTGTACAAAATAATGAAAAATATAGTCTCTGCCCTTGGTTAGCTCACCGTTTCTTCCTTTTTTGTAGCCACTTTGCCATCCCAGCAACCTCCTCCTCTTTTTTCTATTTTCGCCCATTTTGTTCAGGCTCTTTCAGTGTCTTATTTCCTCCCTAATGAGCTCGTCCTAAAGAGATCAGCGGAGTGTTCTTACTGCGGTCGTAAACTTTCAGTAGGAAAACATGTCTCAATTCAGTCTATTTGGCCCACAGAACCGTGCTGAGGGCAACTGTTCATTTGTATGGTTTAATCTAAACCTAGAACAATTTTTTCTCAAGAGAAGGGCATGAGCTGACAGATGCATTGTGGAAAAA
This sequence comes from Apaloderma vittatum, assembly GCF_000703405.1. Classification (NCBI taxonomy): domain Eukaryota; kingdom Metazoa; phylum Chordata; class Aves; order Trogoniformes; family Trogonidae; genus Apaloderma; species Apaloderma vittatum. The sequence continues at coordinate 26,842 of NW_009731206.1, read as the reverse complement.
CCCAACTGTGTATTCCCAGAAAGCACCAGTGGCAGCCATTAGATTATCACCTACAAAGGCAGACAATCAGGCGGGCTAGCACTGTCCAGAAGAAGAAATACAACACACTGAATCAGCATCACATTTCCTGGCATTTTGGAGGCTTCAGAAAGGATGTAGGAGGAGGAATTCTGCAGACAGATGTCCAGAAAAATAGCTAAATGCATCTTCCTACACTGGTAACCTCCTAGGGCTGAAAAGACTTTGTTTTCAGTTTTCACTTCATCTCACTGAATTTGGGGTGTGCTGCAAAAACTCACAAGTCATTCTGTTCTTACCAAAGTATGTAACACCCTCACCACTTAGATAAGATGTCATTGTGCAAATGAGTGTCTGCTCAACTTAGTGGAAATTATCATGTTTTAATGGCAATTCACTTTGAACTGCCATGTTAATAACTAGGGCTGTGGTGATGAGGTTCTAGAGCACATGAGCTGGATGTGATGTCCTTGCTGCTGAGGATCTGCTCAGGCCTATATCATCATGTTTTTCTCATGTTTAAATTCACTTTCCAGTTTCTTTAATAGGAACATTCAGCTCTTCTCTTTTATATCTTTCATTCATTTCCTGGAGTCACATCCTAACTTTCAGGTGTTACGTCTCCAGCACCCTCAACTTAACTGGCCCCATATTTTTCACAGGCTTATAGAGCCCCATCACATGTGACTTTGTGTATATCACACACTCTAATCACAATTTAGCCATGAAATATAACTGTAATACTTATCACACTTGAACAACATGTTCTAAAGACTTGAGGGTGTACCCAGGAAGAGGCATCATGGTCAGCCTTACTCACTGCTCTATTTTTTGCTGATTATCTACGCTAAGCATTCCTAAATGATGTTGCATATCACCATAGTGTGTATTGTATGCACAGCATGTCCAATGTGGCATATTTATACAAGCATCACTTAACACTTTCATTGGGGCTTGATTTATAGTAAATGCTATTTTTTTCCAGCAGCCTGAAAGCATATTTGTCTCCATTTTTATTGAAGAAAGCAATTTCTAGCATGATCTATTCTGTTCAAGTCATGAATGCATTTTAATCCCTTTTTCCATTTATCCACCTGTCAATTATTACTTCTTTCAAAATGTCTTGTATAACTCTACATAGGCTGACAGTGGGATTCACTAGCTTGTGATTGAATTATTTCTGTTTCTTAAATACTGATTTGATGTGCTCCCATCAGGTGATGCGACTGGTAGTTAACAGTTTAATTTGTAGTGGAGTATCAGAACCATTGGCAGTATGGTTTCCTCACATCTACAAATATCCTCCTTGTAGCCCCAGCTCCTTTTCAATAAGAAAGGGCAGGTTGTCTGGGCTGCCCATGGGCTTCCTGGTCAGTGGGATAGTGTCAGTTGCTCAGTGTCTGGGCAACTCTCAGTCTGGAGAAGAAGCTGAGCTGTGCCCCCCATTTCCTCAGCTCTGACAGTGAATTTGGGTCTCACTCTCCTCTAGGCAGCTGCTTATTTGCATCAGTGATTAATGATGGGAATTAATGAGGTTAATTAAGGTTAATGATGAGCATGGAAAAATCACCTGATTTGAATTCTGAAAAGGTATATGCAGTCACCTATTCATGACATGCATTTTCTTTCAAGTATTTTTTTTTACATGTGAGAAGGAAAAGGTCCCATTTGTGTTACGAGAGAGTTTTGGTAGTTTCAGATCCAAAGGAAATTTTTTAAATATTTGTAAACAAGAAAACATGTAACATCAGGCATCAGGTCATGTATACAGACCACAGTTCAGCACACGTTTACGCATATGCCCAGTTTTCAGCTGGAACTCAGTTTCTTTTGGCTTCCAGGAAACTCCAGTGTACGTTAAAATTAACTATGCTGATTTGAGGTGATAGCAGCACTACACATTTCCATGCCTTGAAAAACCGTGCATAAGCCAAAAAAATTTCATTGACTGCCTTGAGCTTAGCGAGGCCACACATCTACACGGATCCACCAATGGAAAAATAAATCTTTTCAGAGCTGCTGTTGGACTACACCACCAAGTGCTGGCAAGCTGCCGGGATCCTGTTGCTGGGCAGATCACCAGGTGCTGGCCCATCACTGAGGGCTACTGCTCCGGTTACCAGCTGCTCACATAACAAAAAAATGTACAGGACAGCAGACTCACCCTTCCTGACTTCCCCAAACTCAAGACAACTGTCTCCTTGATGAGACTTTAAGATTACAGCCAGCCTCGCTACAGGAGACCATGAACTTCGTAAGCCAAACTGTCACTTTTTCGCATCCCTCCATTTTCTGCACCATCTTCTCCCAAACTTTCACATTCCCATTACTGTTCATTTTCCATAATAACCTTGTTTATCTGAAATAAACTGATAGTTTATTTCAACATCAAAAAATAACTTTTCTTTACATTTGTTCATAGATTTTTTCTTCCCCCTTTTTTTCAGCTTTGGTGACTAGCTTCTCTGGCTAATGGAGGATGCAGTGAATTGCCTCAATCTATTACATGTCTGTGAATGTCACTTCCCTAGATTGCAACATCAGCCCAATTCTTTGGCTCTGCTTGAAGCTATCCTAAGGGGTGGATAGAGTTCAAGATTTTAGGAAGAAAGCCAGTCTTCGCACTTTACGAATATTTATTTCATGCATTCCGTCTTGCATTCTTGATGCTGTAATTGGGCCACGCTTCCATCTCCACCCATATCCTGCCTTGACACATATCCACGTGCGGATGACAGATGGAATGACGGGTGAGCCAGCCAACCTGCAGGCTGAGTCACCCTGGGAAGGCAGGCTGTCATCTGGCAATTACGATGAAGAAGAAGGAAGTGTGCCAGCAAAACAGGTCATCTGAGCAATGCATTGCAGCCCACATGCCAAAATGGGTATTGCACAATGCTGTGCTATGACAAAGAAATGTGGAGGAGAGCACAAGCATGCGTTTTCAAAATGGCCTTCAAAGTGTGAATTGAAGAAATACCAAAACACAGTCTATTTCTTTTTACGGACCACTTCAACACCAAAGGTGAATGTAACAACTGAAAAATGAGTGGAGCAGTGGTATAGTTCAACCCTCTCAGCATTTTTTCATCACTTTTATTTGGGTGTTGTTTCCTACGCATAGAGGCTTGAAAGCAGGATCACAAACTCAATTTATGAGTATGCAACAATCATCCTATTTGTTGGATTGTTCACGCAATGAATGGCTGGGACTAACATGCTATTAGCTTAAGCACTCATGTCCTCATTGCCCCTGATGCAGGTACCCACTGGGTTTCTGCTGGTCAGGCAGATGGTAATCACATGGGGAAGTGCCAGTCCACATTGCTTCTTGTAGTAGGCTGATCCTCTGTTCTGCTGAGTTGCTATCTTCTATTTTCATTTTTTTTCTCAGGTTTTAAGAGTCCTTTCAGTTAATATTTTTTCCTTCAGTCTTTGAGTTGGCTGCTACCAACTCAACAATTTCAATTCTGTCCTCCTTGTATCTTGATTCCCTTAAATTGATGTGCTGTCACTCATAGCTTAGCAACTTTTTTTTTCAGTAAAGCAGAGCTGGAGTCACGTGGCTGACCTAGGCCTTGTGTTAAAATAGTAAGAGTGCATGAAAGCTCTAACAAAATGAAGGGAGAGAGACTGATACATGTTTGTTGTCTGACATATTTCTAAGCACCTTGCTGGGTTAAACATGTGGACCTTGCCAGATGCCTAAAAGACTCTGAGAAATAGATACTGACACGACCATCAACTGGAGGTCAGATGTGCTATATAACTGGTGGTATCAGTGATGGTCTTTGTACTGCCAAGTAGAAAAGTCCGAGAAGGATGGACTTCAAATGGAAAATTACTTAGAAATCAGTGATGTGAAGCTAAAACTGAAATAGTGATGCATGATATTCTGACTTTGACCATGTACAGATTTATAAGAAAAAAAAGAAAAAAAAAATCAAAATATTGTGAAGAAAATTAAGCACTGGCACACGTTGCTCAGAGAGGTTTGGCAGTCTCCATCCTTGGGGCCTTTCCAGACGTGACAGGATAAAACCCTGAGCAGCCTGGTCTGAGCTCAGCACTGAGTGAGGTGGATGGACTGGGGACATCCTGAATCCCTTTCCAGCAAGGATCACTTGGTGATTCTGTAATTTAACTTACTGTTGCAGCCAAGGGTAGGTGAGGAGGAGAAATGGTGTTATAAATGGAGAATGCCCAGCATGTCATTGCCCAGTATGACTGAGTCTCTGTAAAACTGAGCTGCTGCTGCCCATGTAAGGTGACCCTGTCTCCCTCCAGATCCTGTCCTGGTGTTCCAACTCTCTCTTTTGAGCTAGTTCTGGCCTTTGTCCAACATCTCTGTGAGCTGTTTCAGCTCACCAACCTGGCAGAAGCTGATTAGTGTTTTAAACTGGTTGGCTTTCTGCTGATTTAGTTAGCTGAACTATTTCGCTAAGAGACAGATGACCACCACAGCATGAGGAGGAGGTGGGAACATGCAGTTAAGGTTGGGCAAGGCCCTCTCGATGTGAGAGAGCCATTAAACTTGCCTTTCTGCCTTCTGAAAGTGTGATATATCTGCAGCAGCTTGAATACAGGCATAACAGCAAATTGAATAAGCCCAAAAAGGATGCATCATAAATAAAATCAAAACTCAGAAATCAAAATTGCTTAATGGCTAAGACTGATGAAAAGTGAGAAATAACAAAAAGGAACATGAAAGCACACAAATCAGTGGAAAATAATGTTCAAGAAAAAATGAACAGAGATATGTTAAAGCCCTAACACTTGAAACGGAAGCTCCTGCCATGGTAGGAAACCACAGATCTTGTTTACCAAGTTACAAAAATCCTGTGTGGGTAGTTTAAACAGGAAATGGGCTGATCAGAAGCAAAGATAGGGAAATGCATACAACAGATATAAAAAAGATGGGTAAAGCATTTTAAAGAAGTCAGTGGCAAAAACTCAGCCCTACCTTGACATGAGATTCTGTGACACGAGATGATGTAACTTCAAACAGGATTGCCACTGGCTCAGTAGTGACATCAGAAAAGCAAGTTGTAGTCCAGCAAGTAGCAGCAACAATGCAAGGAAAAACGACCTGATTGTAACAGAAGTGCCAAGAGCCCACAATGTCACTGCGGAAATAAAATTTTAAAAGCTGTTGAATGAAATCTGGGAAAATAAACCAACTTCTGATGAGGGGGAACATGGAGTTCTTTAAAAATGAGACTGGAAAAGTGTCTCCCCCACACTGTTGGGGAGGTCATTTGCAGTGGACTGCCACACAAGATGACACAGATGATGCATGCAGCATTGGAGTAGAACAGCCTCTGGACACAGGCCCAGAAAACTGGATGTTCACACAAAAGAGCATCCTGAAAGAACACATGCAGTGACAGGCTTTGCTCATCACCAGTTTCACTGATTTTCAATTTTTTTTTTAAGGTTACTTGACAGTGGCCTCAGGAATTCCTTGGGGAACTACAGCACTCAGGCTGTCCTCCATTATCACGGCCATGCAGAGAGGCATGGATGGCTGCATCTAGGAGTGCATCTAAGTAATGGACTGCTTCACTTCAAACACTGGTGTAAAACAAGGGTATGCCTTCTTTCTGTTGCTCTTTTGCATTATCATACATAGCTAATGTCTAGGCAGCACAAGTAGAAGAATAGCATGGGGGGATTACACATATCTTGGAAGCATAAATTGTGCTAGTAGCATTGGGCTACTGAGCTACAGACCTGAAAAGAGCTGTGAAGATACAAAACTTAGCAAAAAAAGTAAGCCAAACAGGATTATATATCAGCTATCAAAGCAAACATCCCCAAAAGCTTAATACCAAGCATCAAAGTCATATTAGAATGTACAAAATCTAGGAAAGCTGAACAGCTTGCCTGTCCTGTCCATATCCCACTTCTGAGTAATTCAGAAGGAACTGACAGCAAGGATAGGAGTGGCTTCCACTATTCATACTCAGTTCAGCATATGGAAATACAAGATATTTAGTCCCAGGGTGAAAACAAGGTATTTTAAATTATTATTTGCATGTAATTACAATGCTTAAATAGCCCCTGGAAAGTAGAGACATCAAAGGTTCTAGATACCTTGAAAAAACAGATGTCTTGGGGAAAAAAAATGAGTCTATAAAAAAGTCTGAACATTAGGCTCTACTGTCAGCCTAGAGTTTAACAGCTCACCAGCTCATCTCTCACCAAAGGGAGCACAGGATATATTTGGCATGTGTTCTCTGAATGGCAGCCCCCAAGAATCCCCCAAAAAAACAATCTGCTGGAGACCAGCATGTGTGAAGAGGATGACGCTCCTTAGAGACCGTAAGACCCACCTCACAGGACTGACAGTGGTCAATCTTATACATGTCCACTAAAACCACCAATGAATGACAGAGGAATGGAGGAGACTAGCTTCCACTGCATGTCCAAGCCTTGCTATAGGAAGAAGACAGAAGGGCTACTAGAGAGTCAAATATATTCACCATAATTGCTTTGTTTTCTCTGTGAAGCAAAACCCGTGTTAGCTAGCTTGTGTTATTAGCTGCCACTGGAGGCAATAGTTGTGAACTTTATTGAAGGGGAGGACAATAAAGCTCTTGCTCTAGAGATGCAGAAAGTAGCTCATGTCCAGATGAAAGAACTCTGAGAAACGCGTCAAGGAGCTGGAGGCCTGTTGCCAAGACACTGCCATGTGATTGCTGCAGTCATGATAAACTGGGGAGAAAGTCCAAGCCAAGAAGAGTTGGCAGGTGTGAGACTGAGGTAGCCATGCCACAGTGGAAATTACATGATCCCCAATTAAAAGGGTTTTGCCTTTCATGTGTCTTCAAAGGTATCCGGAGCCTATTGGTGTCATAGGCAATGATGGTTAATTTTTTATTGCCTAGACTGAATGAGAGATCTTTAATCAAACTGTGTTGCATTAGAGACAGTTCTGCTGTTTAACCATAAATATTTGGGTGTGCAATCTGGTGTTGATCTGCAAGGTTACTAATATCTATAAAATAAGTAGTCCTTTTTCATTGGAGTGATCTACGACATCGTTTCAGCTTTAACTTGTTAAGTTTGACCTTAGATCTCAGTGTGCTTTTTGAGGTGATGCCACTGATCTAAGAGGGGACACAGATTCCTGTTGTATCGAACACTTTTAAGATATATTATCTCTGCTACAATTCCCAGCCATTTTCTTAGCTAAGTTTTAACATAAATCCACTATTTCTATGCTTTTTTTGAAAGTAAAATTCTGCAGTCTGTTCTTGGCTTTCTCCTACTTTTCTCATAAAATCAGACCCACACATAGCCCAGATTCCTCAATGGTATCTGGTGAAATTTTTCCACCTTCTTATGCTATATATATATATTCCTATGTCCTGAGCAGCAACATGTGTGTGTGTTTTAAGTACAGACTGCTGCTGGTTTAGATAACTGCTTCTTTAAAGGAGCACTGGTGTTTCTTACACGCATTCATAATGAGAATTTATTCACTGTTTTCACAGAGGTTTAACCTCATTTCAAAATGAGGATGTTCTTGTTCTCCAAGTCAAACAAGGATTTTTTTTAAAAAAAAAAGTTGGGAGTCTTCCCATCAAAGCTCGTATGTATTTATATTAATATAGCAGTTGTAGTAAAGACCTTATTCAGGAGAGGCTCCTGAATTTTTAAGCACCAACTGAAGATAAGTTTTCTGTGCATTTAAATGCTTTTCTGAATGAGTGTGCACTGAAGTACAGGCTTGTTTTCTGGAATCAAAACCTTGAGTGAAAAGTTAATGCCTGCATCACTTGCTGCTTGCAAGGCTGACAACAGCAAGCGGACATAAACCATAGCTCATGCTTGCTTCACCAGTAATACAAGCATTGCATGTCATTATAAAACAATCGCTCGGGTGAGATCATGCTGTAAAGTGTCTTGCCTTTATGCAGTAGAAGCATCAAGACAAAGGCCATGGGTCCCAGAACGCAGCCATAATGAAGCAGTATCTACATTGTGACATTCAATTTATTATATAATTAGAGCATTCAGTTATAGAATGGAAGACATACTTACACCATATTAGAATATTCTCTGCTGTAAATGAGGTTGGTTTAATTCTCTAACAGGCCAGGCAGTAATAAGAGGTGAAGATAAGCTCCTGGCACTGACTGGGGACAAAATTAAGTGGCATACTTGCCTGCCTCCCCTGCCCTGCCATTTCAGGTAAGCAATTTAGACCACTTAAAGAATCACCAGGAGCATTCTCAGTTTCTTAGTGCCTTTTTATGCTTTAAAAAGAAAACCAAACCAAACCAAACCAGGTTGCACATGTGGAGATGGTGGAGTCATTAAAGACTTAAGGAAATTTGGAAGAAAAAGAAGAACAAGAGAGAAAGAAAAAAGAAAAAAATACATCAAAGGTATTAGTAAAAGTGATTTTAATGTGAATTCATAAAAGCATGACTTAACAAAGCTTGATGGCAAGGTTCACTCTCATCGCTCAATACAGGGAAGAAACGTACAAAGGAAAATGGAGTTAGAATAAATTTAGAACGATTTACACAGAAACCCTACATGCAAAAGGGTAAGGGAGATCCTCACGTTGAGTCATGAGTTTCAGAGTGGACCTCTTTGCTTTGTAAACTCCTGGTAGAGCTTAGGTGCAGCTAGGTCCAATCCTAGTCTCAGACGTGGTCAACAGTTTATGCCTAATGGAAGAGATACAAAGGGTAAGGAAAACCTCCTGCTGAGTCATGAGGTTCACATCCCTTTCTTTCTAAGCTTCTGGTAGAGGAGTCTAGATGTAAGTGCCATCCAGATTTAGTCCCACACTTGGACAACGGTTTATGCCTAATACATGGACTTTATTAGTATTAATTCAACATGCTATCAGTCACTGAGGATCTGTTGCGAATAAGCGGTCTCTCCATCTTGTATAAGGAAGGATCTCTTAGTCTCAGGTAAGGAATCTCAAACCTTGAGAGGTGTCTCTGCTCAGGGGAAGGGTCGCCTGGCACACGGTCCAGTTGCAGTTCAGGCAGAACTCAAACTGAGCTCATCCAAGATCCGTTGTTGGCAAAAGGTCCCTCTGCCTCAAGGAGCAACCTTGAGCGGTGTCCCAGGTCAAGGGGAGATCATCATCATGCAGTCACACTGCTGAGCAGGATGAGCTCACAGAAGGCTCGGTTAGGCTCTCATATTTATGGAATAACGTGCTTGGCTTGTAGTTAAACTGCATATAGTGGGAAAGGTATGCACGAGGCTCCTTGTACCCACAACTTTATTTCTTAAAAATGAGTCTTAGAAAAAGCACCTGCTATTTACGTGTTAATAGCATGATCTAAGCTCATATGCACTTGTGCTCACTGAGTCAATGTGCTCCTTCGTGGGTTTTCCTGCAGAGTTCTTGGCTTTCCTATGGCTCAGACCTTTAGCCCCTTTGGAGCCAGTACCAAACTAGTGTGAGTTTGGTTAAGCCAGAGTAAAGTGCATCCATCACACCTGCTCTGCCAGCTCCCCTGCCCTGGTCATCCAGCCACGACCACTGTCTCTGCACTTAGAGCCCCCCCAGCACAAAATGATGAGCTGACATACGTTTTTTGTTATTATTTGCTAATAAATGATTTCTCCTCCAGATTCCCTCTGGAGCTCTGCTCTTGTGCAGGCTATCAGTTGGGTGGAGCAGCTGCAAGCCTGAGGAACAGCTAAGACTCTTCAATGATTTCAGCAGTTTTCTTGGATTAATATTGGATTAATTTAATCTCTGTGAAAATAATGACTTTTGATACAAGACCTTGTCTCTCTAGGCTGATCTGGCAGGTTCAGCCATAGCTCATATAAGGTGGAATATTGAAGCTGTTTCAGAGAGAGGGAATGTGAGCCAAGACACAAACAAGGGCCCCTATTTTCATTTGAAAAATATTATTAGCTTTTCTTTTTCCTCTTAGGCAGCATTAGGCTACTCCCCTGAGTGAGCAAAGGGTTCTTTATATTTTGTAGGTATTTGGGGAAATTATCTTGGCATTATTGTTCCGTAAGTCAATTCCAAAATATTCTAGATACCACACAGGAATGGAAAGACAGTCCATGACCAGAGTGCACAGCCTAGAAACAACTAAGATTAAATGCAAGGGCAGCAGGCACAATGTACAAAACAGATAAATCAGGATGACTGCATAGTTGCATTGTTTTTTCCGCTGTACTAAGTCACAGAGAGCACAAAATGAGCCTCTGTAGCAAAGATATATGAAAAAAGACATACAGGAGGAAATGTTTATGTTGTATTAGCATATTGTCTGCTCTAAATGAGTTTGGCCTAATTACTCATCAGGTCACACAGGGATAAGAGAGGGAGATAAGCTCCTAATATCACATTAGGAAAAATTAATTAAACAGAACAAACATATATTATTTGATTCTGCTATTTCCTATTTCAGCTGCTTGACTTAGCAATCTTGATAATGTTCTCTAACATATTCTTTATTTATTTTCTTAAACAGAAAAGAAAGAAAAATGAAAACAAGTGGGAAAGAGATTAATTTCATCATGATACCTCATTTTCCTCAGCAGACTGAGAACTGCAGAATTAGCACAGATTCCTGCTACTTGAGCTAATGGAGTGCTCCTACCAGTCACGAGTTGTCATCCTCTGAGTAAAGTACTCCCAGAAGAGGATTGCTGATGGGCACTGGTGAGAAACATGAACCAAGGATTTGCTTCTCAGCTAGGATGACAAGTAATCAGGTAGATGGGTACTTCAGATGTAAGCTAACTTGCTGCGTCTCCTTCAGCCTCTCACCATCCTTGTCCTTTGCCTCCCCCACATCACCGTCACCCTAGACCTGTCCTTCTCCTACAAGAAGTCACAGTGGATCCCAGCTCCTGATCTTCTGATCTGATCAGCTCTTTGCTCGCTCCCAGTATGACATGTTTAGCTCCCAGTCTACTTGGATGGACTGTCTTAAATCCCCAATCCCTCATCCCGATTCCATTTCTTATCTAGCACAGCTCTGAGATTCATTGTATCTGCCTGAGATTTTTCTCCATTTGCACAACCTTATCCTCTGCACTCCTGATTCGAACAACAGGGCTGCTGGGACAAGAGGAAGGCAGACTCTTGCTTTCTGTTTGGGTGCCTAGACCTCTTACAACTCATAGTAGCAGACGCCTATTCATAGCAAATGGGACCTTTCGGAAAGTTTACTGTTAAAATCAAAGTCATCTTTGTTAAACGTGCATCGTGACTTTTTATACACTTATTTTATTAGGATAAATCCAACATGTCCCTGACATAAATGCTATCTTCTACCAGACTTTAAGTCCTTGCACACAACTTGCGGGATGTAGGCTTTGTTACAGAAGCCTCCAGAACTTTTAAGTGCAGCATGTTTTCCCATACAGCCTGTCAGAAATGTCTGAATTATTTTACAGTAGTTGCTCTTGAGAATGTATGTCAAGTAAAAAGTCTTGAATTATACAATTTCATATTGTTTAGATAAGACGATGAGGCTGATACATTTAATCTCATAAAAAGCATTCTAATATCTTTAATGACCGCTATACAGTCTTCCATTCTTTAGAGAAGATAAGAAATGTCCTTGCAAACAAGAAAAATTGGATCTTGCTGTGCCAAGGCCTATGCTCTAAATAGTTCAAGGTGACCAGTGTACAGCTCAGCCTGTTACATAAAATAATTTGCAAGGGTCAGTAAAAATTAAAGGCAAAATGACAGTCTTTTCAAGAAAAAACCCCAGTGATAAGCCCCAAGGACTATGCTGAAATCAAGTCCAGTGAAGAAGAAAAGTATGAGACTAGATTTAGTGGGACAAAACTGATATAGCGTAGAGTAAGCCTCACTGATGAGCAACACCACGAGTCAATGGGCTATTCCACCTTTTTGGTTCCCCTAACATTGCGAGTCAGCTGCGAGGATGCTTAATTTGACCCAAACTGCAGGAAGTCAGGTAGGCAGCAGGAGCAGAGCCCAGCAGCGCTGCAGTCATTTGCCCCATCCCCTGCAGTCAGCCCACCATGGTTCCTTTGCACTGGGCTTTTATTATTGACGTGAAAAGTGTACAGACAGGATGGGACCAAAAGGAGGGACACAAGTGGCCTCACACCTCCGCTTGCATCGGCTAAATCTTGAACATCACCTGAAATGAGACTATCATAGCCTCCTGTTTGGTGCTTTTCTTTCCCCTCCTTACTCTTTCCTTTATCTCAGGTTTCCCTTTGTTTTCTGTTTTCTGTTTTTCAGTTAAACCTGTGTCCTTTGGAGACCTGCCACAATGCTGTTAATAGGCGGCTTCCAAAAAGCTGTGTTAGAGACAGCAGGACACTGCTACAATTTCCGTGTTTACATGTGACCAACAGACAATATGCTGTGCTGGAGTTTTTCTAGCAACGAACTTGCTATTCAGAGCCAACACCAGAGTGAGAGGCTGAGCTCCCCTCCCCTGCAGCTCTTGTGCCGCCTTTGTCCCTTGTTCGTACTGGCTGCCTCTCCAGGGAAGGACTGCGCTCTGACAACAGCTCCGGCAGCAGTTCCAGCCTGTTTCAGTGATCTGAATAACTCTCTTTTCCAAAATAAAAACAACAATAAATTGTCTTTCACACTATCTTGTTAAGCTTGTTAAACAATGGTGTTGTTCTCATATAGATTCTTAACAGAAAATGGATATAGGAGTTTTTAAAAATGTTTTTTCTGCATTCCAAATATTTTTATTCTCTTTTTCCCTTTATTTTTCCTACCTTTAATAAGGGGTTTAAAAGATTTGATGTGGCTCTAGCTGCCACAGGAATAAACAAGCTAAGATTTATGCATTTGAAACATCAAACCCCATCTCAAAACATGTTTAACAATATAATTTTGTTAGAGTGACCCAGTACCTTTAATACATTTGACCCTCTGGGTCTATATATTTTACTGAAATTTGACTCAGCAAAGTTAAATCCCCTTATATCATTCTACAAGACAACTCATTTTATGTCTAGATGCAAACCAATTCACCTCCTAAGCCGCATAATCAACTCCCGCTCTAACATGTCAGATAGAACTAGTGCAGCTGAATGGAAAAAGGAATCGTGATGACTTTATAGAAATGCACTTAATTTCTATGGGATACTCAGTGAGTATCAAAACAATAGACAGTGTATTAACTACTGTGTCTACCAACACTCTTTTTCCTTGGCTTAGGTAATAGTTTTATGTAAGGGGATGGCAGTCTACTCTCATTGTATTAAGCAAAATTCTTGAATGGATACCATGAGACAACTGGGGGTTTTTTTAGCTTGTTTTTACTTGATATTTAGGTAACTGTTCTGTAATGATAAGCTCTGGAACAAAATCTGTTTTCTGTGTTTGAAAGGTTTCTTCACATCATTGCAAATAAGAAAGTCATGGAAATTATTCTTCAGTTACTCCATATTCTCCAATCAACATGGTTCACTCTTCCCTCTTTCTATATAATCTCGTGTGCAGATTTTATTGTGTCTTTAGTGTTTGGGGCTTTTTTATATTTATGTATATTTGTTAACAAGCAAAACAGAGAAATCAGCTGTTTAAGGATGTGCTGAAGTGAACCACTATAGGAAAATGCTATTTATTTCCATGTTCAGGCTAAGGCAGGCTAGCTGAGTATTACCTCTTTCCACCACACCATAGTAAGCCCACTGGAAAAGATTTAAATGTTGATCAAAAAAGGCTTTAATTTTTGTTGTGTTTTTTTCGTTCTCCCTCGTTTTGTATTAAACATTATAATCTAGGCAAAACAGTCCATTATCTTAAGCCATAAACCAGTTCTTCCCATTTCAGGGAAATCTGCTTAAAAAGTGTCCATCCATTTTCATCTCCAGGCTCCTGGTCTGGCCAAATAGACTGGGGTGTTTCTACCTGGGCTATTATTTTCTTCTCCACATTGAGCTAAACCATGCTCCTCATACAACCCGAGAGGAAGGACTTGTAATTCGACATATAGCCACGTCTTGGCTGAGCAGATTCCAGAGAGAGCCCAAAGGCTCTCAGGACTGCTCAGTTCCAACACACCTGCTCCTGCAGTACCTAAAGCATAGGTCCACATCTGCCTCGTTTCCCTCACACCGCCCAATTACAGCATTTCCAGAATCCACCAAGCTGGTGATGGGCACAGGACTGCAGTCTGAAGAGGAAAAGACCAAAAAATACTACTTTCATCAAGACTGACATATGAGAGGTAATTGTTGGTTTCTTGTACGTCTGGATCACCCAATTTTTAGTGGCTTGCAATATCACTAACAGAGTTTATTTTTTTCCCCCTTCCTTTTCATCTGAAACATCGTTTTTCTTCAGCTCCCTGTATTTCCTCTAAAAGTCCTTTAGGCGTTTTTCTTAATATAACCCTGTGCCTTGGCTACAGCACATCACAGGTAATCATGTGGTGTATCTGATAGGACTGCTGCATGACTCTGATCTGACACGATTTCGTTGTGATGTTGTTGGGACGTGATTGCTGTGTTGCAGTCAGCACGGAGCTGGCACAGTGCTGGCGGGAGAATGTACAGGCTGCAACAGAAACACAGCAAAATTGGGAAGGAGGCTTCCAAGATGGGCAAAACTTGAGTAAAGGAATGATAAGTCTGAAATGGAATATTAACAGTGCAGTATATACACTCAGAAAAAATATTGGAGAGTGAAGACTCCTATTGCCTACAAATACTGGAAATGCAGATACTGACAACAAGAATCATAGAATCATGGAATGGCCTAGGCTGGAAGGGACCTTAGAGATCATCTAGTCCAACCTCCCTGTCATGGGCAGGGACGCCTCTCAACTAGATCAGGCTACTCAAGGCTCCATCCAACTTGGCCTTGAACACCTCCAGGGAGGAGAAGAGACGATATTTTTATTTTTTGATAGACAAGAATGTATATCTATTGGAGATTAAAATAGTTTTCTTGTAGAACATTAGAAGTAATTGTGGGATTGCTTAAAATTACGATAAATTGCAATTTGTTTTGTCTTATGAGGGATACTGCTTAGCATGAGTAGCCAAATTTATTGAAGCCTTAGGTCCAGACTGTGGACTTTTCCCCTAGTACTGAAGAAATCAGAATGAGGAAAGGCCTGGAAACCAATGCTAACTGAGAAAGATAAGAACAACAGAAACTTCATCCTCAAGATAAAGAAAAGAATGCCCACCTCGAGAGAGAGAAAGCATCCAATGAGGAACAAGAAGTCCCCAGACCTAAATATTACTATTGGACTGAACCACTGCATGAGGGGAGGTGAACTTGGATTGTAAGGATATAATTGCTTTAATCGGGGTCCCTCTCAGAAGGTCCCAGCTTGAGCTGAAATAAACTGACTCTGTGGCAGAATCTAGGGTCCAAACTCTTTACAGTCAGAGGCTAAGACTGGATCCAGCCACACAAAGATGCCTCTCCATGAGGAAGTTTAGAAAGCAAGGGGGTCCAGTCTGAACCTCATGACTCGGCAGGAGATTCTTCCCAGACTCCTCTATGACAACATAATAAAATGAGGCAAGAAAATGAAAGAATGTCAAGGACATTAAGGAATGGCATACTTTTATTAGTCAGCTGTCCATTCCTCCCCGGAGGTGCAACATTTTATTTCCTTATGACCCCTTTTATTTTCTGGTATCCCCAATGTGACAAACAAGATCAGGCAGTCAGCTTGGTTATTACAGGATGAAGTATAAGACAGAGCTTTTTTGCATACTGATTCCTGGTAGTAATTGGAACTAACTGATTCCTGGTAGTAATTGACTCCTGATAGTAACATCAGGCGTTATCACCTCTAGTAGCAGACACCTCTGCAAGAACACAATGTTAACCTCAGAATGTGCAGCCTCTTAGAAGAGACTCAGCTGAAAAGTAAAATCACTGAACAGAGCTCAAACCAGGACAAAGAAAAACATTAACAAATGCATCCAGAACTGTGAAAGGTGTTGGACTGTGGCATCATGTTGCAACAGCTCAAGTTAAATTGAGCTATTTAGCATTCGTTTCTGGGCAAATCTGTAGAAAATTACAGAATGGAAAAATTCTGCACTGGCTTATTGAACAACCATAAATAATTTAAAGGAACTTCTATCTCATCTTCTACAATTCAGTGGACAACTGACTATGCTGTTACATAATTTTATAATAGCTATCTCATTTTACCAGAGAGTGGTGAGAGGGTTTTAAGCTAATTTACATTTTCCTTAATCACTCCTATTTTGGTTGTTTAATTTTCTCAAGGGAAAAAAGAGTTGTCATGCTCACTGCTTGATATTGATACTATTCAGGTCTGGTTTTACGTTAGTCCTTCTCAGTTTGTCACTCATCCATGATTAATCAAGCAGAAGCTAAGAAATAATATTATGTATTTTGTAAAGGTGAATTAAGATTGCATTCATTGTGAAATTGTGAGTAGAGACACTTGGAAAGACTGTCAGGAAGTCCAACTTCGTCTAGTTTTAGCTACTTCGTGAAGTCATCCTAAGCCATGAGACTTATTTGCTAAAATCTGAATTTTGAGTGTCCTTGTTATGTTCTTTTTAATACAGTATGATTTCTGTAGGAGTAATAACTTGGAATAAATTTGGATTTGGTCGATATCAGAAATGAAAATTATGCCATTAACTGTGAGTTGTCTCTCAAGACAAAAAGGCACCCAGTTATTACTTTTGACCAAGAAAAAAATTTGCAATACTCTCCTTATGTAAATCTTTTTACTAGATGGCAATAATGACAAATTAGAAACAACTTCTGAGTTCTAACTTCATTTTAACATTTGGGATATCTGCCTGCTGCTCATTTTATATGACTTCCAATTAGAACAATATGTGAGACATCTCAGGCTTTGAGGTTCCTCGCAATACGCCTGCGGGACAGGAAAATGCTCTTTTTGTGTAAATGCAAAGAGAGCTATAGATTTATTGATTTGCCCAGGGAAGGATGCGATATATATAAAAAAAGTCAGTCCAGTTGTCTTTAATACCAGAGTATGTCTCTAATGGATGAAAGATCATCCTTGATCTTAGCTGAAAAGTCAAATGACACTGACAAAAATATGTTAAAATTCATGCTACTGTAGATCACTAAGATACTCCTTTGGGGTATGGTTTGTTTGAGAAGAAGGAAAAGAAATAAATTAGGCATTTAGTTAGCTACAAATTGCCGACAGTTCTACAAAGTTGTGAAGAAAACAAATCTGGAGTGCTGCATTGCACGACTTTATAATGCTGCAGTTAAATTTTCCTTTGTATTTACAGACTGGTTTATTTTAAAATCTGTTCAAACATTGGAAAATCGTAAGTATGCAGCTCCATAGATCTGGAGGTCGGATTTCTGTGGCTGTAATACATAGCTTCTGCTTATGAAGCTCTCCAGTTTAGGGTCAAACTCCACTTGCTTCACTCATGACTGATTTAGGACGGAAATACACGTGAGTGAAGGAGCAGGTTTTGTCGTAGTACTATTGGGCTGCACAGTGCTGACACTGCTCCAGTTACAAACAAAAATATGTACTAAGGTACTAATCTAAGAGGGGCAGAATATGGCAGCATTTGGTAGGTACATTTCTAAGAGGTGTAACAACACTCACATAGTTCCATAGGAAATATAACTGAATCCTGATATACAGCTGATTTTCTCTCATTACCACTACTTCTGAAGGTTCATACCAATGCAGTTGAAGCCTCATTTTGACTCCTCTATTAATACTGCAAATTTTAAATAAAGCAAGTCAACATATACAAAAGTTGTTATGAATCCTAACCTCTTTTTGCCTGCATGCCAGCATGCATTATTTTTATATTATGCAAACCTCAAGTCCTACTATTTACTACATCAGCAAACAGCAGCAGAGAGTAAAAATTTTAGCATGTAAACCTTCCTCTCAAATCTGCCAGAGGGACAGAGCAAATGGTCTGCCCTAAATCAATAGTCATCCCTTGAATCACAGGCTTTTGATTTTACGGCTAATCCTTCTTTTGTCCATTGGTAGCAAAGGAGTTGGTTGAAATACCGCACAGTCTCTCTAGCAGTGGCCACCCTGCTGGGGTATTTGATGAGAGAGAAGGTGGATAGGACCAACAACCACAAGTGGCTGTATCTCGGCTCATAATAATTGGAGGGATATTTCTGTCACCTTATGCATTCTTTTTTTAGTTTGTAAAATACTGTTTCTGATCATAAATGTAATTAGGAATCACCCCTTTATTTCAAAGCAAGAGGAGAGCGTGCCTGGAAAGCTGAAACACTGACATCAGTGTACCATCAATGCTCTATACCTCTATTGTGACGGGGCAATAGAGTTGCCACTGGCACAGTTACTGACTTTTAAAGATTTTCTTTCCATCAGTCAACAGAAGGATGATAATCCCCTGCCCCATCATAAAACTGGTAGGGCAAAAAATGTCTGATTTGTCATTCAGTAATGCCATGCTCTTGTAGGATGAGTGAACATCTGAGCAGCTAAGGTGGCACTGCTTTATCACTGGCACTGTTGCCAAAAGAGTTGTATGTCAAATCATAACCCCAGGAAGGAATTTCTCCACTGCTGGAAATTGCATGTGGAAAAGAAAAGGCAATATGAATTTGCCTATCTCCCTGTCACGTCCCACTCAGGAGAGAGGGACAAGTGACTTTCAGATTCGTAATACACCAATGGCTTGAACAATAGTGAGACGAGTCTTGAGGCCCAAACATAAACATTTATTAATTTATCACAACGTATCGATCAGGCTCACGACAATCGATTCTAATTTAAATGCACAATAAGGCAGACAATACAACAAAAATCCAGGAAAAAGGCTAAATAAACAATGCACTACAACACTTAATAACAAGGATAATAAAGGACATCTAAACACAATGTTAAGTCAGACAATATTACACTTAACCATCACAAGAAAGAAATTTAGACATAAAAACCAAATAAACAGTACGATGGACCTGGAAATACCTAGTGGAAAAAAAAAAAAAAGAGAGAGGTACTTCTTGAGGAAAAGGGAGAGAGAGAGGGGGAGGCGGGCAGAGAGAGAGAGGGAGATATCACCGGTCCGGGTTCCTGCATTGGTCCTGCCAAAGCAGAGTTCAGGATGCATCCGTCCTTGTCTTCTTTCTTCTCATCTTCCTTCTTCTTTTTCTTCTTCTTACTCTTCTTACCAATCTTTGCTTTACCTTGCCTCAATTTATACACAATTTTCTACGTGCAGACGTGCAGAATGTCAGGTAGGGGATTGAGGTCCTCCATTGTTTCCAGTAATTCTTGTTTCCAGTAATTCTCATTAACACGTGTGAATGCCCCATCTCTTTGGAAGATATGCTAGAGATAAGGCCATCCGCAAGATTTCCTAATCTCTTTACATATTCGGTGCCAGGGCTGTTTGAGGCATTTACATTGCCTCTCTACAGCATTCCATAAGTTTTCTGACCATGCTGGGAGTTTGTAAAAAATTAAAAGAAATGTTTAAGTGCTAACTGAGAGTAATATGTGTGGGGTTTAGATACTGTCTATCTAAAGTTCATACATATGTATATAATCTAGTCTCTTTAATTTCATTATCATATAATGCCCTAAGAATTAATATCATTGAGAATGAGGACAGAATGAAAAAAATGGAGAAAGGCTTGGCATATCTCATCTCTTAAGTCTTGGGGCTTAAATGAGTTGGAGTGCTGTGTCCCTCACCGCAAAGAAGGCTTTCAAAGCTGAGAGGCCAGCTGAGAGCCTTGAACTTTGTGGGCAACAGTCTTGACGTCTGTCCAAAACCAGATGACCAGAGAGCTCAAAAGGCGTTTTCCTGGGTAACACAGTCTTGTGTCTATGCACTGTGGCTTTTAGCCAGGATTGTGACTTGTTTATCCTCTCTTTCATTGTCCCACCCTCTATTCAGGGCTATTCAGAGGAGTTGGGTAATAACACAGAGGAGCTGGTTTGGCTCCAACTGGTCCTGGTGCCTGTTGCCCACTCTGGGTTTGGTTTCGTTGTGAGGATGAGACTTGGGACACAACGAGAGGGAAACTTGAAGCAGCTCAGAGGCTTTTTAAGAAGTGAACATTTTGTTTACTAGCTAATGGCTACTGCAAATAAAATTTTCAGTAACCAAGATAAGGTTAATTAAATCTTTCTGCTAGAAAAACTGTAGCATGCTCCTTTGCCTTAAATTTGATGGAACTCTGAGTCTTCTAATAAGCTTTGCTTCATTGAAAACCAACTCTGTAAAAGTAGCAACATGTAAAAGAAAATCAACCTGTCTTATTTTCCCTGTATGGGTATTCAAAACCCTATCTCCAAACAACCTTAGAGAAAGTTTTCGCTGCCTTTTTTTTTCTTGTTAGTTCAGCATAGCCAACAGTAAAGGCCTTGTTTACATTAAGCGAATGTGCAATGATGCAGTAAAATCGATTTAGTCACACTGATGCAAATCCCTCATACAGATGTAATGCCTGTGTGCTAAGTAGGGCATTTCTGAACATACACAATATTCAAAATGAAGTGAAAGAGAAAGATTCTATTCTTCCCAGCTGATTGTGTAATCTGATTCATATAGATGCTCCTGAGAGCCTAAGTTGGAAGAACAGGACTTTCTGGTCAAAAATAAAGGTTCATTAAGAGTACCATTGATCCTGAAGGAATATCATGACCTTTAGATGGCAAGGCACAGTAGCTTAACAGATAAATACTTTAAAAAACACTCTCTACATTTAAACTGAACATATTTGACCTTAAAATCATTGGGAAAATAAACATGTGATTGCATAACTCCATTTTATGGTTACTTTTTAGAACAGAAGTGAAAATGAATGTATTCTTGGTCCTGGGATGTTTTTAGTAATTTAGTGTGATCTGTCATCAACAAGAGGAAAAATAAACAACTGATACTCAATAAGAATAAGAAGAGAACAAATTGTACCTTACTGTGGGTATTCAGCCAAAGATGTCTGGGCAAAAAATGGCAAAGTCTGTGAAGGCATTACTGAAAATGAGGTGGGGTCAGCAAGCGAGGTGACAGTAGGAATACCAGAAATGAGATTATGACCATTTTCTCTTGCAGTCTGGAGAGGTCTGGGGATTTTTTTTAAATTGTTATTATTTTAGTTTGTTTTTCTAATGAAAATGTTTTGGAAAATTCTGAAGTTGGAGTAAAAGTTCTGGCAATTTGGTAAACGTGTTTTAGATGTATTTTGGGAAAAAAAACACAAAAGATTCCAAATACTTTATGTTGCAGTATAACATTTATGTAACACAGTAATAAATGAAAGACCAAAATCTAAACAAAATATTTTTATTGAAAATGTAGTTTTTAATCAAATCCAGACTATGTCTCAAAAGCTTTTCTTTACGAAGTATTTTCAAACTGGGGAAATGTTTTCCTAATCTGAATGGAAGCACATTCCTTTGTTAAATGAAATTTTGATTCTCCTTACAGCTAAAGAGTCGCACTAGTGAAGTGTAAAAAGATGGGGCTTCCTTTCCACATGCATTCACCTACTGCCGTTGCTACCTTTGCTGGAAGTGTTTTAAAAACAGTATTTTTTTTCCTCTCCCACTCTCACTGAAAAAGTTTATGAAGTTCCTTTCCAGGAACGAAGCCAGGGCAGAATCTCATCCTGGTGGGCTGCAGTTTGCCAATGGAGCCAGGTGACTTGAGAAACACTATTCTGCAGGCCCGAATTCTTTTCAGACCTTCCCAGAAACATACATAAACAGGAGTTAGCAATGCTGCTTTTTTTTCTTTTTTCTTTTCTAACAATAGCACTAATCCTAACAAGAACCCAAATAGGGAACTCTCATTAGATAAAGAGACAGAGGCAAGGGGAGTGCTTAGGCAGGTAGGGAGCTAAGCACTCAGCTATTATTGAATTTCAAACCCACAGGCGCTACAGCTATACCCCCTACCTTATAATTCCTGAGATTACTGAGATTTATCAGCAGAAGCTGTGGCTCCTGCTGGATAATTCCTGAGTTCCTTGAAATGAGTCTAATACCCAACAGGGTTACTTGTGCTGCTGCAGAAAGATATTTCTGGCCTTTTACGTGTCAGAAAAGAAACTGGATGTGACGGATTCAGAGCTGCCCTGCGATAATTTAGGAAGATGATCTGTTGGCCTGATTATTTGGATGAATGTCTGAGTTTAACTCATCAGAGGTTGGCTTGCAACTGTACTCTTAAATTATTGCTGGGCTGGGCTGTACCTGAAACCATGGGATGCCTCACTTCCATTTAGGCTGCACAGCCAGGGAGCACCCGGCCCTGGAAAGGGGAAGAAATTCGCTTTTGAACCACGGCATCTCTGCACAGGCAGTCCTAGCATCCTGCTCAGCCCTAGGAGAGATATATGTCTCTAAAGGTCCATTGGGGATCAGAGATGGGACCTGTAACTGACAGAACAACTGGTTAGAGCATTGTTAGGGGTCATTAACTGGGACGTGTTCATATTCAGCCATGCTCATTCCATGTGTTTGTGGATTTTTCCATGAAGTGAAGGTTAACTCTAAAAAGTACATCTTGGAAAAAAAAGGGGTTGTGAATGCCCCTGTCACTTTCAGCAGGTTTTATCTAACAGTGTGCATTCAGAATGGGTACGTTGCCTCTCCCCTTTGGCAAACCCCCTTTCCGTGAAAAGGAACCAAAGGGCAAGACCCCAAGGTTAATTTACAGAAGCACAGTGAATTCTCTCAACATGAAACTAATGAGAAGCTGTGCAGTGGTGGTGTTATTGCACATTTTATAGTGTGGAGCCATGTTGGGTGGAGCACTGGAAACATTACAGTGTGGCTGGCCCATTCCAGGGTGTTGGACCCAGCGTCATCTGTGGTGAGCTTGCAGCTGAGACCAAGCTGGTCAAGGTAATCTCTTCCTGATTGTGAAAGAAAAGCACCAGTGGTTATTTGCCAGGTCCTGAAGAAATATTTGACTTGGGTAAATAGCATATATAATAGAATACAAAGAAGGATTCTAAGAAGCCATCCTTCAATTTGGAATAAAAGATTTTTTGAGCAAGTGAAGTGTAGAAAACAGAAAGTTGAAAATCCTGAGAAAACTACCTGAATCAGGTTTCTCTTACTCTCTTCTGGCTGAGAGGACAAGTAAGTAGTTTACTATAGCTTTATGGGTTCTTGATTGTGGAGTTCAGAAAGGCAGCCTACAGGCCTAAACCATATCCTAGATTAATTCCTAATTCAGCCATCAAAGCTAGGGAGGCACCATGTTCATTCACTTCTTCTTCCAGCTGTTCTGGTATGCAAAGTTCTCCTTCTTCACTGTTACTGGAAAGGTTAATATATTATATCTCCCTAACTGTGCATTTCTAATGCACTTGTCTTGTCTCCAGTGAACATCTTTTATATTTTATGGATTTCACTCAACAGCAAAACCAACCATATATTAAAACACCCATTTGTCAAGAGAAGCCAGACTAGGAAATGCTGTATATTCTGCGGTAGATCCTCCCAGTGACGGCTTCATGTTGCTGGTAGTGGAGTCTGGCCAAAAAAGCTGCGACATCCACCTCTTGGATGACCACAGTGGCAAAAGCATTTTTTAATGATGCAGACTGAGTGCTGAGTCTCCTCTGCCACTTCCCTCACTGTTGCCACATAAAGGATAAAACTAATCTGTTCGGATCATGCTGCAAGCCCCATGGCTTTATTTTGATCTACGAAAAACTTTGGAAAGAGACCGTTTAATGTCACATGGCTGTCTGAGGAGGAGGAAACATACATGCTGATGTTTAGGGGTAATCCAGGAAGGGTGGTGTTTTTTAAGTCCAAGTGATTGACTACTAGAAAATCTAGAAATACAGGGAGGAGACAAACCGAACCAGAGACAACAGAAAGAAATCAGAGCCAGCAAGTAAATTCTGAGTGCAAGGAGCTCCTAGTAACGAGCTCCCCTATACTGAAAAATTCTGCTAGGTAGCCAGCAGCCACTTCCTTCTGCAGCTGAAGTTTCTGAATGGTAACTTTTTGTGGAGTATGTTGCAGAAATTGAGATTACGAATGGCAAAGGTCTAGATTGTGATCACAAAGTGTGTATCTAAATAGAAGGCAAGATGTTGAGGAATTAATACTGCTTCTGGAACTTGCTTCAATTGGGATGTCCAGAAGCAGCAAAGGATTTGATAAAACTCACATATTGTGAACAGAAGTAACATGTAACACAGTAAGATCTTTAGCTCTTCTGTGAGCATAGAAGGAGGGAAGGAGAGAGAAAGTAATCTCAGCTTCTGGTTGTTTCCTGCAGCTGGTCAACATGATTTCGATGCTTTCTAAGCTGACTCTATCAGCTTGTCACCATGTTCATTTTTTTCTCCATTGGTTTATCTCATTCTACTGAATTCTACTCAACAAGCCACAGCCTCTGACAGAAACTAGACAAAACAAGTAGCTGTCTTCAGACTGAAGACAGCACAGCACATACTGCTCCATGGTGGGTTTGCCTACATCACCTTTGACAAGCAGCTCTAAGCCAGCTCTGCCTGGGGTCCCTGTTGGCAAGATGCAGTGTAGCTGTGGTCCAAAAGCAGTGCACCCAGATAAGTATAATGGGGTGCAGCATCTTTCATTAATTCCTTCCACATTTTGTCTGAGCAATGCAGTTACCCTTAAAAGCTTTTTCATTCACTCCTGACTTCCTGTACCGCATGGCTGGCTATCTAGATGTCTCTATAGATGTCTCTACCGCTCCTTCTTCCTCAGGGGGAGGACTCCTCACTCTTCCCCTGCTCCAGTGTGGGGTCCCTCTCATGGAAGACCATACTTCATGAACTTTCTCCAGTGTAAGAGTTTCCCATGAGAGCTAGTTTTCCACGAACTTCCCCAATGTGAGCGCAGCCCTTCAGAAGCAGAATCTCCAGCATAAGCTTCCCATGGGGTTACAGGTCTTCTTCTTTACGGGTTCTCTTTCTGTGGGTCCACAGGTCCTGCCAGCAGCCTGCTCCAGTATGGGCTGCCCATAAAAACATATTCTCCTTCAGGCATCCATCTGCTCTGGTGTGGGGTTCTCCATGGGGTACAGGTGGACATCCACACCCCCAACGTCTACAGGGGCTGCAGGGGGACAGCCTGCCTCACCATGGTCTTCACCACAACTCAGGGGAATCTCTCCTCTGGCACCTTGGAGCACATCCTCCCCTCACTTCTTCACTGACCTTGGTGTCTTCACAGATTCTCATTCCTTTTTCTCTCTCTCTGCAAGTGCAGTAGATTTCCTCCCCCCCCATTTCTTAAATATGTTATCAAGGAGGCTTTATCACCACTGCTGATAGGCTCAGCCTTGGCCAGCGGTGGGTCCTTCTTTGCAGCCAGCTGGCATTGGATCTATTGGACATGGGGGAGGTTCTAGCAACTTCTCACAGATGCCACCCTTGTAGCTCCTTCCCTACTACAACCTGGCCACACAAACCCAATACAGACGGCTACTTCTGTTCCTCCCCAATGTTTTTTGCTCCTGTCCTGAATACTCCTAATACGAAGGAGAGAAGGACTGTACATTCAAATTCATATCATGCAAACATTTATTTTAAAATCTGAATGTTGTTCAGATGCCCTGCAACTACAGATTTTACAGCACAGTTCATGTGAGCTTTGCAAACATCTCAAGCAAACAAACTTTGCAGAAAACATAATTGTATAATTTTACTAATCTCTGACGTACTGGCTCATGGGGATCATTAGTTTCAACGAACTGTCTGCTCAGATCTTTTGCAGACTGATCTTTGTGCCATTTGACAGTATCTCTATTTTCCTATGTTTACATCTATTGGAGAAATAGCTTATATTAGTTACAGAAACCATCTAGTTTGCTGACCTTTTGATTTGCTGTCATCCCTCACAAATGTATTATTCATTGACCTTCTGACCATGTTTGCTATTCAAACTAATCAAAAATAGTTCATTATTCCCTGCTTCCCAACAGACCCACTCTAATGGAATTTGTGATACTTCTTCACCTTACAGAACCTGCACCATCATTCTTAGCTTTAATTCCCAAACCTGTCTCATCATTAACACACACTCTCAGCGTGTTAGTTTTCTTCACAAGGAATTGTTAGAACATCATTGTACGGTGGTGGGTAGCCAAGATGGTGGAGGGAGGGAATCAGAGAAAGAGGACAACAGGGCTCTATGGTGGTGGAGTGAGTCTCAGCAAAAGGACAGGCAGCTGGACTAGGATGCAGAAGGTGTGCTTCAGGGAAATGCTTCTGGTGACATTTTTTTCCTATGTGACGGCAGGTCAGGAGTTGAGAAGGTACGACTTGTCCCTCTCTTATTATTCTTAAGCAGGGAATGGTATTCATCTCTTAAGAGTTTCTCATTGTAAAGCCAAATCTGCTTCCCCTCCACCTGAAACAACCTGTAGTATGGTTGTTATCGTGGTAAATCACGGATGTGAGACATGCCAAACCATGACAATGGTCCTGTACACAGTTGCTCTGTGTGCTGAAGAAATTCATCTTTGATCATGTACGTACAGCTTTTTATGCTCCTATTTATTACAGGTCTAATGCTAGGGCCTTGACAAGATTGCAAGGAAGCTTGCCGGCCACTCTGGGATTTTAGGCGGAAACATCTGGAACGTTCTGAGGGCCTTGGATGGGTTTTTCAACTGACCCATGGCCAACGCGAGGAAGCAGTGCTTGTTGTCCGCACGTGGACTTGAGTTAAAAGCATTCGATTCCAGAAAATGATACGTCCAAACTAGAATTGTACTTTTCTGTTGTACTTATTGAACTTTAGTGGTCTCCCAGTTCGCTTCCGCGGGGTAACACGCCGGCATGTGGCAATGTCGATGTGATCCACCAAACCGATCGTGGGCCGAAATTCAGACACCCGCACACAACGGCAGGGGTAAG
>NW_009731205.1:12749-13812 GCF_000703405.1 Apaloderma vittatum | reverse complement strand
AAAGGCCTCATCAACTTTCTCCTCCTGATCACATGGTCTGTAATAGACACCCACCACCGTATGACCAATGCTAGCCTGCCCCTTAATTCTTACCCACAAACTCTTGACCTGCTCCTTATCCGCCCCCGGATAGATCTCGATACATTCCATTTGCTCTCTCACATAAAGAGCAACTCCAGCAACTCGCCTTGTTGGTCTGTCTTTCCCAAAAAGGACAGAGCCATCCCACATTCCAGTTATGTGAGTTGTCTCACCACGTCTCTGTAATCACAATGATATCGTAGTTCTCCAACTGCACGCAGATTTCTAATTCCCCCTGCTTATTCCCCATGCTTCTTGCATTGGTATACAGACACTTAAGAGATTTAATGGAGAAGCATCTGTTACCATTGCTTGTGCCATCCATGTTGGAGTGGATGCACTTAAGCAGGGTCGGTGTTTTGGCACCTAACCCTGGGATACTTCCCCCTGGCTCGTCTGTAGTGAGCCAGGTTTTATCCCCTTCCCCCTTCCAACCTAGTTTAAAGCCCTATCGATTAATCCCGCCAACTCACCAGCAAAAATTCTCCTCCCTCTCTGAGACAGTCCCACTCCATCTATAGCTCTCATGCCTGGTGCTGCGTAAACTTCCTTATGATCATAAAACCCAAAACGTGGCTGGCGGCACCAGTCCTTAAGCCATGCATTAACTGCATGTACGTTTCTGTCTCTTTCAGTATTTGTACCTGCTACTGAAGGTATAGAAGAGAAAACTACATGTGCCCCTGATCCTTTGATCAGCTGGCCTAGTGAATTTAAGTCTTTTTTAATTCTCTTTGTACTCCTTTTTTTGATCTCATCACTGCTAGCCTGGACAGCCAGCAATGGGTAGTAAACAGCGGGACGCACCAGACTGAGGAGGTTTTTGGTAATGTCCCTAACCTGAGCTCCAGGGAGGCAACAGACTTCCCTGTGGGCTGGGTCCAGGCAGTAGATGGGACCCTCTGTTCCCCTCAGGACGGAGTCGCCAATGACAACTACCCTCCTTTTCTTTTTTGTTGGACTGGTCTTGATGCATGGGGGT
>NW_009731205.1:0-12667 GCF_000703405.1 Apaloderma vittatum | reverse complement strand
CCGGCGGAGGCACCGGGGCAGGCGAGGGAGCCCAGGCAGGGACTCGCCTACCTCTCCAAGCCAGGACCCGTTTCCATTCCCCCCCTTCTCTTAGGTCCCCTCCTTTGACCTGATGGCCAGAGAGCAGGGGATCTCCTGCTGCGTGTGAAGTTTTCTATGTGTGCATCAGGGAGTGGCTCCACCAATCTCTTTCTCTTTCACACTCCCTGATGCTCTTTAGCCTCTCCACTTCTTCCTTTAGCTCCACCATGATGTAGAGAAGGCCATCCAACTGACCACAACGCTCACAGGCACTGTCAGTTGCAGCCTCTGGGAGGCACAGGCTCAAGCACTCCCTGCAGCTGGAAGCCTACACAGCTGTATTCTTATACTGGAGCACTGTTTGGGTCCCCACACTCCTTCCTGCGGTGGATTTCTGTCTGGTGGCAACCATGACGAAAAAATAATAATAAAATAAAAAAAGGGAAGAGAATTACCAATAACAGAATAAGCCAAGTACCCACTCCCTTTCCCCTCTTCTGCCCAGGGCCTGCGATCCCTGCGCTCCTGGAACCACTAATAAGAGCCCCCTCCTTCACCCATGGCTCCCGAGAGTCTGGCAGGACCTCCCCTCCCCCACGCTCCTGCCGCTTTCCAAGGAAAAAGTAACCCTACAGTCATATGGAGGATCACAGTAGTAATTTCCCACAGACTACTTCACAGTGGCAAAGTGAGGCCTGAATGTATTTTATTGCCTTTAAAAAGCTGGAAGAGACAGCTGCAGGCTAGTGCTGATAGATCATTCCATGTAGCACACACAGATCTTCAAATTAGATGCTCAGACTTGATTAGAAGGAATAGATTTCATTCCCTTACACTACAGAAATTACATCTAGAGGCCATACATTAAAATGCTATCATCATCACTAAACAGGAAGCATGCCCTGGGAATTAAGTCACATGTCAGAGACTAGCTAGACTTTTTTTTAAAAAAGAGAAATTCTAAAGAACTAGCTAAAAGGACCATAGCCAAGATCTTTACAAAAATCATTGGAAGCCCAACAAGTTTAAGCAATAACATCGTATCACTAGTAAGAAAGGCAAAATAAATTTTATCCATGCTAGAGAAAGGAGGCACAGAGGGAAACAAAATGCATTTTACATTTTTGTTTCAAAAGCTGATGTCTAAGCCTTTAACAATTTATTCTTTATTTTGTCTCTATTGCCCCCCAAGAGCATACAGTCACAATGGAGCGTTCTTCCCGAGTAATAAACACATTTCAGTGGTATACAATGAGTACCTTAAAAAAAAAGTACCAGATAGTGCTTTAGTAAAGACACAAATTAAAATGTGTAACCCAAATACACCTTCTTCAAAACACTTAAAGAGATACCACCCACCTTAAACTAGGGGGCAAAGTATCACTTTCAATGGATGCTGTATAAACAGTTGAATTTGTTTTGGGAAAGGAAGAAGTCTTCAGCTGTAGCATTAAGCTTCTCCTTGCTTTGACTCATAAATTTAATTATTGTTTTCTCCACAAATTGACTTTATTCACAGTCACTCTCTGGAGGTTACTCGGTAGCAAGTTAACAATTGATACTTCAGGTTAGATATTATTAAGGTGATTCTCTGACAAGATCTGAGAATGACAGTAAGCAGTCTTCCTTGTAACACTGCACTGAAGTACTGTCCGTTTAAAAAAGTGGGAGTAGACAAGGAAAGCACACATATGCTTCCAACACTCTAGCATAATAAAGTGAAGAGATCCATTCATAAGAAATAACCCTCAAGTATTATTAGAAGTGAAGATGCAGTTCAGTCTGAGGCTTATCAGGAATAAGAAACAGCCACTGGCATTTGTATATATTCCAAACCAGAAAGTCACTTTCTCTAAGGGAAAGTATTCCTTGAGGTACTCTTTTTGTGATCATACCAACTCCCACAACTGCTATTTGAAGCCAAACAACTGTCAAGAAAATAACCTACTGCAAGTATATGATATATGCTCTGTAGCCTGCAGAAACCTGTAGGTTCACTACAAGCACTCAATATGCAAGTTTCCACAAAGTTTTAACCGTACTCCTACCTCAAGCAAGGCTTTGAAAAGAAGATACAGTTGCAATACTCTTTTATTCTGCAACTATCAGAAAAACAAATAGAGAACTTCAAAAACACCTGTGCTTTGAGTAAGAGGTCATCTAATATAGCCTCCAGAGTAAGACAATTATTCTTGCAGTCTAAGCTTTTCTATGCTTCTACAATAAGTGACAAGCTTTGAATTACAGCACTTCTTAATTTTGTTCTCTATATTTAAGTAAAAGTAAATTCTCGAGAGAGAGTTAAATCCAGCAATGGTTTTGTGGTTGGAAGCCAAGTGCCCAACAAAGCTACTCTATCACTCCCCTTCTCATCTGGGCAGAGAGAAAAATTAACAAAAGGCTTGTGAGTAAAGGCAAAGATGGGGAGAGATCACTCAGCAATTAGATACGGGCAAACCAGACTTGACTCAGGGAAATTATTTTAATTTATTGCCAAAAGTCAGAGTGGTAATGAGAAATAAATATAAATCTTAAGAACACCTTTCCATCACCTACCGTCTTCCCAGACTCAGCTTCACTCCCTATTTCTCTACCTCCTCAACCCAAATGGAACAAAGGGACAGGAAATGGGGATTGCAGTCAGCTCATCAAACATTATCTCTGCCGCTCCTTCTTCCTCACTCTCTTGCCCTGATCCAGTGTGGGAACCCTCCTGTAAGAGACGGTTCTCCATGAATTTCTGCAGCATGGGTCCTTTCCATGGACTGCAATTCCTCACTAACTACTCCAGCATGGGTCCCTTCTAAGGGGTACAGTCCCTCAGGAACAGAGAGTTCCAGTGTGGGTTCCCCACACATCCACAGGTTCTGCCAGGAGCCTGCTCCAGCACAGACTCACAGCCTCCTTTGGGCATACACCTGCTCCAGCACAGGACTCTCCACAGGCTGCATGTAGATATCTGCTTGACCATGGACCTCCATGGACTACAGTGGGATAGCCTGCATCACCATGGTCTTCGTCATGGGCTATAGGGGAATCTCTGCTCTGGCACCCAAAGCACCTCCTCCTCCTTTTTCAGTGACCTTGGTGTCTGCAAGGCTGTTTCTGGAAGTAAAAGGGGTCACAAGGAAGTAAGAGGTTGTACCTCCAGTGAGTAACAAACAGGACAGGCAATCAACAAGAGAGCATTCTACATATACATCATATATAAAGCTGAAAGATCAGGGAGGTTAGGTTCTCCTCTTCAATGGCCAGTGTCTGAGGAGGACTTCATCCAATTTTCTGCCTTTGATCCTGATTATAAGTTCCTGAATCTAGCTCTACATCCAACTGCCGCTGAGCCTGGAACTTCCCCAGTGCGTGCCTGCCTGCCTGCTCTTCAGGATCAGTGGTGATTGCTATCAGGGAGGGAATCAGTTTTGATATCAGTTTTGTATATGTATATAGTTTGAGGGGGTTTATTGTTTTATTAAAGCTGGCTTAGTTTTCTTTTTCAATCCATAAGTCTCTCTGCCTCATTCTCTTCCCCTTCCTGTTTGGAGAGTGAGAGGGGTTAGAGAGAATCTGTCAGTATTCAGTGGCCCATCCAGCCCCAACCCTTGACAACTTTAAATACCTTCCTTCTGTATTTTTCCTCTGAATCTCTTTAGCAACTGGCAACAGTATTTATTTCATTTCACAATCACTGATAACTTAGGAGTCTGACTCTGGTAGATGCCTGAACACCATCACAAAGCTTAAAGGCTTCCCTGACATTTTAAATAATCTTCTACCAAAGTTAACATACTCTTTTCTGTCATCAAGACAAAAAAAAGTTAGTGAAAAGCTTACAGTTAAGTTCAGGACAATACGTTCACAGTGATTCATCATCTTATTTATATTAAACAGTGAGACTAAGCAAATATGTTTAAAAAGAATACAAAAAATTAAACCTACTTCCATCACTGCCACGACTGGCTGTGCTGCTCCTCAAGAAGTACTGTAGCATATTGGCAATTTCAGGTTCTTTAGAAAGACCTGTACCTAAGACCTCTGTCTTAGGTACAGTGTGCCAATGTTCTAAAAACACACATTTTCTGAGCATGACTAGACTTGTCAACAAGCATTTTCTCATCCAAGCTACGGAATTGTCTAGTTTCACTTAGGATACAATAACTCATACTTCAGATATAGTTTAACACTTTGTTACTACTATTGCTTTAAGAATGAAAGCTTTTAGAACAGAAAAGATACTTTAAAGATTTTTGTGCATGTGAATGCATGTGTGGAGGAATGCCACCAATTTCATTGCCAAAAAATTTCCATAAGCATTATGGATAAGAAACTAAATGGCACTACGTATACACATTTCCTTCAGTCAGAAACATAAGAAACACCACCCACACAAATATCAACTTTTGTATGGATGTTTTCACTGTTTGCCTGGGCAGACCCTGGGCACAGGCTTCTAAAGATTTTCATGGCACTATTTTCCCCATTAGGAAAGGGCTAGGCATATTAAGTTGACTATCAAACAAAAAAAACCTCTCAAGCTTTACAACTTCTCATTCTCACTAGATTTTCCTCCTTGTTGTTTTAAATATGAAATTACTTAAGAATAAAAATAAAAAGTAACAGTTTTGCAGAAACCTTAAAATTTTTTGTCGTCATGTTTGACTACACAGTCACTAGATGAAAAAGAGGTAGAAGTCCAATATAAACTTTAATTTTTCAGTCCAGTGAAGAAGCCTCCTTTTCCTTCTGAATACATTTGTCCTTTAGGGTTCAATATACAAGAAAAGTGTTCTTAATCAGAGAAAATACTTACTCTGAATTAGTTTAAGTCAATTCATTTTGTCTGAATGACAGCTAGAAGTTATTTTGCCTTTCAGAAAGGATAGCTTCTGCTGTCATCCTGTATAACAGGTTGGTTCATAGTAGGTTGTCTCAAGGAAAAAATCACTGCCCCATACAAAGGATTATTTTTAAAAGGTTTTAAACCTGAATTTATAAGCTCCTTCACCCAAACATTGTTTTTTGTGGCATTTCTTGACAGGAAATCAAATATTCTGAGATATGAAGGCTTGTTTAGCCTTGCCTGCAGGACACATTATTTTTCATTGCCACTTAATTGTGGGTTTTAATAACTGCTACTTTAATTCAAGCTGTAGAAAGAGTGCAGTTCATTGCCCAGGGTGGTAATTTTCTTCCTCTCTGACACCCATGGAGAAGTTTGCTTTTGAAGAATCAATGCTGCAGTTGGTAGACAGATTGATGCTAGATAGTCTCTTTATGAGTTGTCAATTATTTTTTCCTTAATTAACATTAGCCTTCATTGATCCTCATTCAGTCCCCATGTGTTGCCTGATCTAGTTGAGAGACATCCCTGCCCATGACAGGGAGGCTGGATTAAATGATCTCTAAGGTCCCTTCCAGCTTAGGCCATTCTATGACTCTATGATTGCTAACAGTGTGAAGCAAAAAAAACCAACCAACCAAACAACAAAACCCAACAACAAAAAAAACAAGCAAAAAAAGCGCATTCAACTAATGGTTCTTTAAGCTTGACAGCTTTACATAATTAATGAGTAATACTTGTTATATTTTCACCTAGAGCACAGGAGTTAAAGAGGCTAGGAACCAGAACAGACAGTAATAAAACTAACTATTCAGAATATGCTATAAGCTTGTAACATTTTTCAGAGTACTGGAGAAATACCAAGAAGTCCAGTCATACCATCAAAATTATCACTTCATTTCCCTAGATTGATTAAAAGAATAGAGAAAGAAAATGAGTATGACTCCTAGGAAAACAGCAAAGAAAGCATTTAAGATAGAGGTGAAGTACATGGACTCAGAATTTTTTTTCAACACATAGAAATGAGAAATATTACCACAAAGTGTTTAATGTAAAATTAAATTTGTTTAGCAACAGGTAGTTATTAAAATATGAAGACCTGCAAGTCAACAGTTGAATGAAAAAAAATCATCTGGCCCTAGTCTTTTAAGTAGCCCCGGATTCCAAGTCACCAATTTCGTATCACACTGTTCATACTAGTACACAAATTAACAACCATAAGCAATATCTTTCTAAATCAAGTAGAGAACTCCTACTACAAGAACAGCATGAAGGAGTTGATAACAGGGAAAGAAGATTGCCAGCCTATAAAACCATAAGCAAGCAAAAAATCCACTACCCTTCTCACAGGAGTTTCAGAGGCAAAGTACCAGGGTAGAAGGAGATGCTCTTCTCACATCAGAAGCTGGGAATGAAGCCCAGGCAACCAGTTATCCCAAATGCCTTAATAATTACTTGAGACATCATTGTTATCAAGTGCTCAGGGACTTTTTTTTTTTCCACTTTTGAGTTGCAAGAAAAACCTCACTTATTCCCTCCTCTTCAAGGGAGGATACAAATTCCACTTTACTACATTAAATACAATATAGCAATATATACTATCAGTGGATGTTTATGTGTAAGTAACCTAATTTGCATCTGAGAAGGTGCTACAAGATGAACAGAAGGCTTTGATTTCTCAGTCACATAATCACCAGTTACAGATAACATGCAGGTAACTCAGATTATAAAACACAAAATGAAACATCTGACACCATCTACAAGCTTCTGCCATTCCACTCAATGCTGCCAATCCACTAAGGTATTTGAGATTCCTGAAAGACTTTAAGTAGAAGAAGTCTGTCAAAACCAAAGAAGAATTCAAAACAGTGTTGATATTCAAAGCTCACAGCCTTGCTCTCAGTACAAACGTTGGCAAGTTGCTTCACTTCAACATTATGGATGCCAAATAAGCCCAAATTTTGTTTAGCACACTGAGGTTGGTTTTTTGTCTAGCCCAGTAGTTACATAAAAAGATTGTTACTCAAACTGAAAATTAAGATAGAAATTCTATGTAGATCTGCTTAGTTCTCCATAATCAAAACACTGAAAAGATATAACTTACAGCAATAGTTCCTAAAAGATTCCAAGCTGAAGGACCTCTACACAGCTTTACCTTTACCATGAACTGCTCTGCAATCCCAAGCTCTTAACTGAAGCCATTCCAATAGAGCTCTGCTGATGACTTGCCATGGCTCTCAAGTGAGTCTGTGGAACAATCCCAGCCTCTTACCTTAACCTCATGCAAGAGGCCCAAACCAGTCAGCCTTCAAGTTCTTCTACCAAAGCCAATAAGGTGATTTTATCTGCCATAACTACATCTCCAAATACAACACCAGGAGGTGAGGGACACAACTGTTACAGCAGAGAAAGAGATGGAGGGATGAAAGTCTTAATTTCATGCCAGCGAAGCACTTGAACACAAACCAAGGATTTCCTCCATGGTCACTGTTCCTTCTAAAGAGATATCTGCCACGTAACAGACACCTCAGCTGCAGCTAAGGGTTTCTAAAAGCATCTAAATTACTTTTCTCTAAACTAATGGCATAGTTTAAAACTAAGATTGACCTTAACATCTGAAGTCAGTCTTAGAATAAACAAAATTTCCAACCAGTTTTATATAACTTTCAGCAGAAAGTCCCAACTGGTACGGACACTGGCAAAAAGACTGACTAGCCTTTTTTTCAGCCAGGGAAGCTAAGAGAGCTTTCCTTATCTCAGGGAAAGTTAAGAGGAGGGAAAGCAGAAATTTCAGCAGAGCTGCAGTAGCAAAGCTTATCTAGCATACAGTAGGGTCATATTAGACCCTACTGTGTGGTACAACATAGATGGCTTTTACAGCACGAGGAGAGAGAAGAGATTGAAGTTCAATCCTGACATTTTAATTCTCTGTAGAGATAAGGTAAAAGAAACAAAATACAGATGAGACTAAACTATTTTCCTTCCCCTCCAAATCAGAGGGGACAAAGAGAGAAATCCAGTAACAGAGCTGCATTAACTACAAGCCCTGAAGGCTATCACCTTCATGTCACCTTGAGAGTGCCTCTGGTTCTGATTCCTAAAACACAAACCAGTTGGAAAAAAATTGCCATTACAATTTTTTTTTCTTTTGTTACACTATAGCAGAATAACAGACATACAAACACACAATGTATAAGACACTCTCCACAACAGGAGAATACAAAATTAAAAACTGAATTCTGCTGCGCTGACAACTCAAGATGACTAGTTGCAACTAAAAAAAAGAAAAAAAAGCATTTAAGGAAATATGAACCCTCTGTCTCACAATTTATCTACACAATTATGATTAATTTTTGGCTACAGGATATGTAAATTATCATAAAGTATACCTAGGAGTACAACTGTACTCTCACATAATTTTAGATTTCCAGGATAACTCAGCTTGCAAGGGGCCTCAGGAGGTTATTTAATCCAGCCTCCCACTCAGATTATGGCAACAGAGATAAAGAGTTTGATAAGGGAGAGTCACACAATATCAAAGCCTTTTGCAAGCAGACTAAAGATACATCTATTAATGCATTACAACAGACGTATCATGCCTTTTAGAGGAAGAATAAAGCATACACAAGTTTAAGCTAAAATGTTTTATCTGCAGTATAGCTTTGCAATTATCTAATTATCCAATATTCATCTCTCCTAAAATTAAGATCACATTCCCCAGTCTGCATCTTGCATCTCCTCACAGCAAGTTCTCCAAGACTTAAGCTCTGCAAGAAAGACTTGAGGCAATTGTAAAGCAATTTTTAAAAATAATTGTTAGAATTCCTCTTATAACATGACCCTTTCTTTTCCAGATCAGCTATGTTTATTACATTGATAATTTCACAGTACATTCAAGCTTTTCCTCCACATATCACACCTCAGCAATTGCATAAACTGGATGCTCAGCAGATTCCCTTCTTCAGAATCTGCGCTGTACCAGTGATATTTAATAAGGTTTAAATGCACTGCTAACCTTTCACAGGAGGGTAAAGGAAGCTGCTCAGGGATCCTTAAAACTGTATCAGCACTACATCTTTTGAACACGTTTTATTTTAGACACTGTTGAGAAGAGATGGTTTGCAGCACAAAAAGGTCTACATTCAACAGACAGACAGCCATGCACTGCATAGAGCAAGAACGTAAAAGCACTCCAGTGGTTTTAAAAATTACTGAGTCCCTTTCAGCCTTACAAAACAGATAAGCAAGAGAGTCTTCATTCAAAGAAATTTGTCTGGTATTATCATTACCGGCAGAGGCTGCTTTCCATTCAGCATGCTTGCGTAATATTATTCCTAGAACGTGTGAGTTAACCAGATATCTTGTTACATGGTGATATCAGTGGAGAGTTCACACAGTTAGAGAAGTATTTTTATCTAAGTGAATGAAAGGTAAAAATGCACAATACATATTTGCTGTGTGTGCTGAATAGATGCCTTACTGCACTTTGTCCCAGCTAAAAAAAAAAAAAAAGCATATTAGATTTGTTGTAATGTTCTTACTGATTTCAGTTGCTTTTTAATATAGAAAAGTTTCCACACGTCCTAGTGAAACCAACAGCAACTAATTGCACTGTGGTAAGCATTATTGCTTATTCATAGTAAAAAGACAACTACATAAATTTACATTTGCTGTTAAATAAAGTAACACTTTGTCCTAGAGAAACTTCCTTTATACTTCAAAAAAGGGTGACTTAAAGAATTGCTTTCATTGAGTAGATTAATTCATTCATGACCATTCATTTAGGATTCTTTTTATTACTTTGTACTTTAGTATGTGCCAGAACACACTCCAAGATGCAAGTTTTAGTATGTATCTTTAACTAAGAGCCATGAAAGGTCAAAAGTAGAACACAGGACAAATGACAAGTTGCAAGCAGGAGGGCTTGAGCCTTGATGTTATGAAACCAAGTCTTGTGCATGACTAATCAAGACACATCCATGGAATTTCAGGATGAAATACTTCTTGAATTGTAAAAGCCAGCATCCACTTTCTGCTTTTACAGAGCTAGCTTTTGTAACTAGAAAGAACCACAGTCAGTTATGAAGTGGGAAGTAATAACAACCACCACAACTACCATAATAAAAGTTAGGACAAACAATAGAAACACAAATGACATAATTTAGAAGTTAACTATATTAATCAAGTGTATCATAACTAACGACATGATAGCACGTATTTACATACATGGCAACCTCTGAAAGGCAAAACCTCTCAAATAAATTTAGAAAACTTTCATGAATAATACATTACTTTCTTAAACACAAGTGATACAGATATTGTCAGCCTGTCTTACCACATCTGAGCAACTGTTTTAACCCCTACACTTTCAATCAAACTGGAATTATAACAGAAGGCAAGGAAAAAGGCATTGCAAAAGTTGCTTCAATTTTAGTAACTTTCAAGCTGAAAAAGTCTATTTACACTCTAAAAATCTAGGCCTTCTCTATGAGGGAAGCTTTTTTTCAAAATAAACCAATAGACAGTTTTTAGTTTCAAATAAGTTTCATAGATTAGCACAACTAAAGAATCTAGCCCATCCATGTTCTTTAATTAAATAGATTTCCCAGTCGCAACTTGCAATTACTTTTCTGTGACACAGTGTAAGTCTGGTAGGTCAGGAGAAAGCTTCTGCTTATAGGAAGACTTAATTGGCTTTTAAACATGTATGTAGATTTATATTAAAAATCACCATGGCACTAAGCAATAATAATGTCCTTTGACATACATTATAAGCATTCACATCCTTTAATTAAAGCATACAACAAATAAGCACCTTTATTAATAATGTAACTTAAAATCATTTCACGCACTGATGATGGCACCTTCCACTTCATTCATTCTCCCACTCTAAAGACCACTTTAAGACCTTCAGCTACTTTTACACTGTTCATCAGTAGTTACACGCTTCATTCTACACCTCGTCTGCACAAGAGTGCACAGCATGATCCATGTACTACTTACCAAGTTTAGATGGAAACTCAGCAATAAAATCTGAACAATTAAATTCATCCTTACTTGATTAAGAACAAAAGTACATATGAAATAAGTAATACAAGGCTGTATAACAACTTCAAATGTTATTTTAGTAAGGACACCA
This sequence comes from Apaloderma vittatum, assembly GCF_000703405.1. Lineage (NCBI taxonomy): Eukaryota > Metazoa > Chordata > Aves > Trogoniformes > Trogonidae > Apaloderma > Apaloderma vittatum. Next base: position 1,670 of record NW_009731205.1, on the reverse strand, counting down.
GAATGACTTGAACTCATCCCAGACTTATCTCACTAGAGGAAGAGGGAGAATTCTGACACAAGGTCCCAAAACAAAATTCACAGAAGTAACAGTGCTACAGTGTTAATTCAATCCCTTCTGATAACAAGAAAAATAAAGTGTTGATCCTCATTAACAGCAAGAAAAATAAAATGTTGATCCTCATTAATACGGATCAGCATCATTTAATCACAGGAGATTCAAGGACATCAGAACACCAAAGTATTGAAAAACCATTAGACTCTTATGATGAAATGTTAGCAGCAGTGACGTAGATTGGAACGGAAGTGTCTTTCTCCCATCTCCACTAGCCCTCGGGGCCTTCAGTTAACCTTATGTCACTGTGGGGTAGTAAATCTCCAGGGGGACTCATCCTAAAAGAAAGGCTGTAACACAAGGTGGTGTTAAGAACCACAAATTCCAGTCATCCTTTCTCCATTTCTCCCAAGGCAGAGGACTGCCTATGGGGTCAGGCCAGCACAGTCCCCTTTATAGACCCCCACAGATTCCTGCCAGGTGCACACACTTGCTTGGGCACTTTCCTGAAGAAGAAAAGGGGCCACATTCATGCATGGAAACTTGCCATCTTCAATCCTCACCCGCTAAAACAGTGAGGTGCTGTAGGTGGGACTGACCAGAACCTTCTTTTGGGGTGAAAATTATGGGAGGTAGCACTTAACAGAGCATTAAACTAGTCAGTGTGGAGACAAGTAGGTCTCCAAATCAGTAAGCACTGGTGGCACGCTAGTATCACTTATACTTGGATATACACCTGGACATGGTAAGAAAGAGGGGCAGAAGAAGGAGGGAGTATATTAAGGCAGGTCTTTGCTTTTCAAAAAGGTAGATGAAAGGTCTACAAAGTTTCACTGTAAAGGAATGTACTTCAAAGGAGAGTTCAAGACAAAATTTTGTCAGCTCTAATTACAAAGTTGGAGGGGGAGAGTAGCAGAAAGGTATTCTACACCTATTACTGTAGCATATTATGATTTTTTCAACCAGAGAACAATCCTAAACAGAAATCTCAATTCATTTTCCCTTCCAAGTAACCTTAAAAAAGTTAACAGCCAGAGGAAGGGATTGCAGAAATCTGAAGTTAACACATGTTGAAGTATGAGCCTTTTGTCAATTTCACCACTTACTAACAGCTGAAGGTCTTAGTCAAGTACCTTGAAACGGTAATCTAGTGATCACCTCTCCCTCCTTGCAGTTTGAATGCCCAGCCACTCCATGGAAGCTGGGATAGCATCCCTCTCCCAAAGAGAGGGAATACAAAAGTCTTCTCCCGGCCACCTACTGCACACCCTCTGCAATACCGCACACATCTACCATCTCTGCTAGCATCTCAACATGGGCTTTTAGAAAGCAAAAATACAATCATAAGGAAAAACAAATCACAGTCTGAGACATCATCTTCCAGCAAACCGTGCCTGCAAGATTCCAACTCCCTGCCACGTCCAAGCATGGCTTACAGATACAGAAGAAGGCTCACCAGTAAGAGCTCAGACACCTCTTCACGAACGTCTTTTGTGGGTGGAGTGGGGAGGCTGGAAGGGGGACTTTTCCCTTCCTTTGTCCAAGAGGAACAGTGGGTTCAGAGAACACACAAAGCTCGCCAGGACTTCCCCCCCGTCTGGCACTGCCGCTCCCCT
>NW_009731204.1:13595-15739 GCF_000703405.1 Apaloderma vittatum | reverse complement strand
CGGGGAAATGGAGCTGAGTTACTGATTTTTTAAATTAGCGATCGTATCGGTGCCTGGGCGGCAAGTTTCCGTCCGGATTTTGTATCCCCGACCCGGGCAGGGCGATCCCCGCAGCTGCATCTGCAGAAGCAGAAAACCATAATATCTCTCAGTTAGTTACAGAGGACACTTAATTAACGCTGCTTTGACTTCCCACGGTGGGGAAGAAGACTGTCCAGGTCCTGCTGAGGAGGATGAAATGGGGTCTGAGAGGAGGGAAATTCTTCATTTCCTTACACTTTCTGCTGGATTATATTTTCCATCGTCCCCTTGTGCTGCCGTGGGGTAGTTCTGTGGATGCACAGGGAGCTGCTCACCCTCCCTCCCACCGCAGCTGCTGCAAGGGAAGGAGAAAACCAGCGAGGGAGTAAAATAACCCCATGGGATGGGACGGGACGGTGAGAAGTGTGAGGGCAGGGAGGTGAAGAGGACCTTGCTGCTGAGCCGGGTGCAGCAGGGGGGCTGGCAGGGGAAAAAATGAGACACAGAAAGTGCAGGAGTGCCTTTTCTTCCTGCTTTCTGTCAGCACAGCTCCCAGGTCGCTCCCCATGAGCATCCCGAGCTGCTTTCCCTGTCCCGCTGCTCCACACCGGCTGCACCCGGCTGGTTCAGGTTCCCCTGTGCCACGGGAGGTTTTCTCCTCGCTGGAGCTCCCCTGTGTGTGCCACGGGCCACAGTCACTCTGACAAAGTCACAACGTCCTTTGCATCACTATAGGGCTGTGCAAGAGGACCCAGACCCCGGGGATGGGTAATTCTGCCCAGAAGTGCCACCAGAGCATGTTTGTTTCCCCTTTGGGGCTGATGGTCTTGTCTCTGTCTGACTTCAAGGCGTTGGAGAAGCAGCATCGGCTGCAGGAGAGACAGCATGGCTCTGCCCAACGGCTCCTGGCCGAACGGCTCAGCCCCTCTCTTCACCGGCCTGGACCTTCTCTTGGAGCTGAAGCCCCTCTTCATCCCACTCTACGCCACGCTGGTATGCATGGGGAACCTCTTCCTCATCCTCCTCATCGCTCTCACCAAGAAGCTGCACTGCACCACCAATTTCCTGATCGGGAACCTGGCAGTGGCCGACTTCATCATGTGCCTTGCCTGCGTCCCCCTCACCGTCTCCTACGCCTTCGAGGTGCGGGGATGGCTCTTCGGGATGTTCATGTGCTACTTTGTCACCTTGATGCAAGCCGCCACCGTCTTTGTGTCAGTGCTGTCCCTCACCGCCATTGCGGTCGACCGATACATCGTGGTGGCGTACCCGATCCGCAGGAGGATAAGCCGCAGGTCCTGCATCTGCCTCGTGGCCTGCATCTGGTTCCTCTCCATCATGGCCTCTGTTCCCACCTCACTGCACACCCACTACTTGGACCTCAACACCATCGGGCACGACATGATCATCTGCGAAGAGTTTTGGAAGCACGAAGAGAGGCAGCGGCTGCTGTACTCATGTTTGATGCTCCTCTTGTCCTACATGCTCCCGCTTTTGGCAGTATCAGTCTCCTTCTGTGCCATCACCTACCACCTGCGGAGGAGGAACGTTCCGGGCGCTGCCCAACCCTGCCAAGACAAATGGACCAAAACGAAGCAGAAGACCTTCCGGGTGCTCACCGTCTCGGTGGTGTGCTTCGCTGTCTGCTGGCTGCCCCTCCAGGTGGTGAATTTCATCAGAGACATCGATGAGGAGTTCACCATCCTGGACAAGAGGTACGTCAACGTCATCCAGGTCTCGTGCCACCTCGTCGCCATGAGCTCCGCCTGCTACAACCCTTTCATCTACGCCGCCCTCCATGACAAGTTCTGGTTCCACCTCAGCAGCTGCTTCTACCGCAAGAAGAGGAGCTCCAACATGACGTCCTGCAAGGCTTCTCGATTCAATACCTGCTCCACCCTGGCAGATGCTCCTACCGGCATCTCGGATAAGATAGCTTTGCAAACTAGATTCTCTTAACTGAAGGACCCTGCAGGATCCGTTTTGCTTTTGAACCGGGTGTGCACTTTGCTGGAAGTAGGGGGTGGCGGGGACGCTGCTGTCCCCGGGAGAAGTCTCTTGTGCCTGGTGAGGAGAGTGAGCGCCAGGGAACAAACTGAGGGGCTTTGTGTCCTCCAGGGTGC
>NW_009731204.1:7013-13564 GCF_000703405.1 Apaloderma vittatum | reverse complement strand
CTCCCACGGCGGGGTGTGGCAGGCAGCCGACGACGCTGGATGTGGAGCACAGAGACTTCTCCCCACGGCTGCTTTAGGAAGTGGGTCAGCCTCCGAGCGAGACAAACACACATCGGGTGCATTTAAAAAAACCCTTTGAGACCGTACGTCTTCGTCTTGTAGGATAAGGATTGTTCCTAAGCAACAGCCAGACACGGGCCCTCATGGGTAGCCGTTAAATTGATGTGCATTTTTTCTTTTAAATTACGTTTCATTGTTGAAAGGCCAATAGACATTGAGAAAGGTGCATTCTTCAGTCGGGGACGTGTGGGAGCACAAGGCCTCCAGCAGCAGATGACTTGATTTGAATGGGGACAACTTCCCCGACCTGCTTAGCTCTCTGAAGAGGCCACCTTCGCAAGCAGGTGGGAGGTTTCTCCAGCCCATAGGGTGCAGCCAAACAAGGCAGACGTGAAATCCTCGCTGTCCCTCGCAGCCGAGCAGGACTCCAGGGGATGGGGCACCTGGGAAGACCCCAAGCAGTGTGTTTGCTGGGAAAGATGTCTCAATCGCTGCTCTCAGCGTGTTTAAGATTCTACAGGTCCACGTTCAAAGTCCTCGGGCGGAGGTGAGAATCCTGGCAATGGGCTGCTCCAGCCCAGAAAGTGCTGGACAAAAGGCAGGTCTGCCTGTTGGACACTGCTCGGTGTCTCCAGATGCCTGGTGCCTCTGCAGCCCCTCCGTGGGTCTGTGTAAGCCACACAGCGAGAAGGCAGCGTCTCCTCACACCCAGATGCTCAACTTGCCTTTAACTTCTTGCTTTCCCAGGAGGAGCCTTTGGTGACATCCCATGGGCACCAGCATCACCATCAACACCAAGTCGCGAGGTCACAGCACCTCCTGGCCACTCAAGGTCCTGGCTCCGGTTCACCACTTGCTGCTGTGCTCTGTAGGGCCAGAGTACAAGAATTCAAAGCCCCTGGGCAGTGTGTCCTCACCGCTGCATGAAAGTTCTCCGTGCTGTTGGCCAACACTCATGCTTTGTGAGATGAGCTCGACACTCTCTGTTGCAAACAGAGCTGGTCGGACCCTCACAGGACCCTTAATCCGCTCTTGCTATGCCTGGCACGAGCTGCTGCCCGCTCGCCTTTCTGCCGAGACCTTTATGGTGCCCCTAGAAGGACCATGTTGTTACCTTCTGTGGTGCAACCAACGGAGAAGACACCCACCAAATGCAACGTGACGTGGATACTTGTGACCTTGGTGGCGTGCCCGTGGAGCAGCTCACCTCGTGTCCCTCTCGCGGTGTTGTGGTGGGGGGTCAGGGGTTGGGTCGCTCGTCCCGGGGCAGTGGCAAACCAGGAGGTCTCCTGCATGTCCTTCCTGCTAATAAAGGCTTAAAAAGCTCGGACCGTGTGTTTGCATTGATTAGAAACCAACGAGAAGGAGCCACCCTTGGCCGCAGCCTCGTTGCATCCCAGGGATGCGCCAGCCGCGGCGGCAGAGCAAGTGGTGCCAGCCCGACAGGATAACCCCGAATCTTGGGGCATATTCTCATGAAATAAAGTTGCCTGTTAGTGACATAAACCCCAAACTAACATCAGAATGTCAGCAGGCAGCACAAAAACCTGGCAAAGGAAATGGTGATGAAGTTTAAAAAACAACGTGAGCTGGATTTCTGGTGGGGTTCCCGTTCAACAGGGTAAATCCTGGACGGTTTCTCCGCAGCTGGCATCGCTTTAACGTCTCCGGTGCTCTGCGGCATCAAGAGGAGCTTGGGTAGAAGACCAGGGTGTCTTTTCGCTTCCCCAGTTCAGCATTTCCTGCCTTTTTGCTCTTGAATAGTGGGGCTGGAGCCGTTCTGACCTCCCTTCCCACCAAGAGAAGCCCGTCCCCACCTCGATCTGCCTCAGAGGGAAATCGAAGCATCCACTTATCACACGTCTCCAGGAGGGCTTCTTCAGCTGAGGCTCAGCTGAAAAAACACAATAAAGACTTGTCCTCAGCAGGATTTTTTTTCAGTGCCAGGTGAATGTCCTCAGGAGAGAGGGAAGGGTGTCACAGGGCTCTCTGTCCCCCCCCGAGACTCCCTCCACCTGGCTGGGAGGCTTTGGAGCCTTTCCTCATGCTCCACACCGCACAGAAATCCCCAAATCCCCATTGCACTTATCCTACCAGCTGAGCCAAACCTTTTGGCGACCTTTCCACCTCGTTAAGTGCTGTGGGAGCGGTGGAGGAGGATTTTCTCCCCCGTTCCCAGGCTGGGCTTGCGGCACACTCTGCCTGCCGCCTCCTCCCGATGCCAAGATCTTCCTGGCAAAGCCCAGGCACGTCCGCTGAGAGAGGGGCTTTATTTTTCTGCTTTCAAGACAAGCAAATGAAGAAGTTTCAGGTCCTGCTGGGGCTGTGGGACCTGCACCCCAAAGCCCTGACAGATCCTTCAAGTCAAAATCACTTTTGGCAGACCGAGGTTGCAGCATCCGTGACCAGATGGATGTTTCTCTGCCGTTGCTGTTGTTCAGAGGCAGGAGGAGCTTTTCCGGACTTTATGAGGATTGTTTCCCCCATGGGATGAAGAGGTCTGGAGAACATCACCGGCACGCAGCGTTCCTCACCCCTCGGGGCTCTGCAGGCCAGGCTCTCCTCCGGCTTAATCTCACGGCAAGTAAGAGCCAAACCTAAATCTTTTGACCTTTAGCTAAAGATGCAGAGAAGACAAACTGAAAGACTCTCATTATTTGCATGGAAAAGTCTTAAATAAGGAATTCACTTCAGCATCAGCCCTTATTTAATTTTTAGTCTTTAATGATTATCCAGCTGGAAAGAAGCAGAGATGCAGCTGGGACAGGCTGGGGCTGTCCCCACAGCTTCAGTTACTTTTTCCTTGAACACAAACCAACAGAAAGACAAGAGCAGCAAGGGACAGAAGGTGCAGGTTCTGGTTCTGGTGGGAGCAGGGGATGGGAGTGGGGTTTGTGGGAGTGGGGAGCTGGGACTGACGCTTTGTCAGCCATGGACATGTCTATGGGCCAAGGTCTCATTTAAGATTTGGGAGCTAACGAAGCCGTCATGGCCCGCGGGATCATGGGTGGCTGCTGTGACATGACACTCATTCCCATACCCCTGGTGTCCCCCAAAGGGGTCACAGTCTGTCCCCCAAGAGTGGATTCAACCACTGCCAGAAAGGAAAAGCATCGGGGCACAAAACCTGCTCGATCGTGGTTTTTCAGCTGGACATGGGCTTGGGTTGTTGTCATGGTCATGCTGGCAAATCCTGAGAGTAACGAAGGGCCAACTTTCCCGTGTTTTTCCGAAGTCACGTGAAATTTGCCATTCCACCCACCGCTCACCTTCACCTTCAGGGGTCGAGGCCAGGGGTGCAAACCCGCTTCTTCCGACAGGCAGCTGAGAAAGACAGATCCATTCCCTGCCAGGTCCCTGCAGGACAATAATATCGCACTGTTTGTGCAAGATCAGAGAAACAGAATGAAAAGCAGAAGTCCCTCTTCAGAGGGACCCACCACCCATTCATTCCCGTGATCTGAAATAATTTACAACTTTATTTTTTTTAAAAAAAATGTAGATGTGTGTAGATATATATATATCTATATCTATCCACATATATGAATCCTGGAGAACTGATCCACAAAAGGTAGGAGGTTTCCTCTTCTGTATTTCTGGACTAGACTAGAATTTGCAGTTACCGAGCACGAGGAGAACAAATCCCCGTGGCTGGGTTCCCTGCTGAGGTGTTTTGCTCGTCTCGCCAAATTACCTGCAGGAAATGGGAAAACGCTGTTTTGCGAGGGTGAGCTCCAACCCGAGCGGCTTCTGAGAATAAATTCAGAACCACTTCAGAAACCTGGTAGCTTCAGCCTTTAATTCAGAGAAACTGGATATATAAAGAAGAACATAATTTGTTTACTTAACGAAAGTAAATTAGATAAATGGGTGATGAAAACACGTTCGAAGGCTGATTCTGCAAAGCTTTCCTCAAGAAGGTACCCAGAGCTTTTGCTCCCAGAATCTGGTAAGAATAAAAGGGATAATTTTGTTGAACCATTGCCTGTTATTAAGACTTTGGCTGAATATTCTGCCTCCTCCTTGTAAACCTCCGTGCTGGTTGACAGCCCAGGGCTCTTGCCAGCTCTGGGTCTCAGCAACAACCCCCAAGAGCCTTCTGCCAGCCCGGTGCCAGGAGCTGAAGGGTACTCAGTCAGCCCAAAGGCAGACAGCTAAAGGGTTTTTTTAATTGGCGCAAGGAGCGCAGGGTAGGACCCTTGTAAGCAGCTCTCTCTGCAGTTCACATTCTGCTTTGAGGTTTTATCCGCTGATTTGGTAAAACTGACGAAAACCTCCAAGCTGGGGGTCTTTGCACATGGCAAGTGCTCAATCCCTACCGCACTGAGTGTGTCCCAGCTACAGTTAGTTTCTAATGCTGAGATTAATCCCTTTTTAACTGTTAAGATGAGGTACAAGATGATCTGCTTTTCAGCTGAGGACAATATTTTCGGTTTATGAATTCGTTCTCTATGTACTCGGGACATTTTGTGGGGCGAGACCTTCAACACGTACTCCTTGGAGTGAAACCCTCACAGTCGTGTAAATCCTTCCCAGCGCGTTATGGACAGGTATTTAAAGACCTCACGAGCGTCTGCCCTCGTGAGACGTGGTGGCCTGTATCTCCCCCAGCTGCTAGAAAATATGCCAGGTCTATTCAAGATCACGTGGTTCGAGTTGTCCTTGACTTGGAAACTGGTGAAACTGCACCTAGGGAGACTGCCATCGTCTTTCTGTTCACACGCTCCTCCTTAAACTGGTGATAATTAGTGACTTTGGTAGCTCAGGTCCTTTTTCAAGCCAGTCTGGTTCTCTCCTCCATGCCCACCCTCCAACCTCCACCCCAGCCAGGGCCACTTGGTGGCTTGTTCCTTACGCCGGGGTACCCAGAGTGCTGAGGCTTCCTGGAATGAGCTGTTGGGCACCTCCAAGGACCACCCTCCCCACCACACCCCTTCTCCCCCGGCCTTGGCTCTGGGCAGGGATGTCTGGCATGGAAAAGCAACCACACATTCTCCACGACATCCTCAAACTCACCCATCTCTCTCCTCCCTCTGCCTCGGGCTGTTGGGAAGGTTGGAAAACTTCCTGAAGTGGAAGGGGACTGCTCACGGGGTTCTTCTGCTCAGAGACCTACAAAGGGAAAATATTAGAGACAAACCAAGGGAGGGAATTAACAGTGAGGGCCCTGAGTACTGAGCCTGTTCAGATGTCTGTAGCTCTCAGAGGAGGATAATATTATTTATTACGGTGCCACTCTTTAGAAAGCACTTGAGAGATTATCATTTGAAAGAGCTTACATACATGCAGGCTATTATGATTACCATTATTTGATTACCAGTCAGGTTTCTCCCCCCACTTGTTCCTGCCTTTCGGCATAAATCGAGGTGGAGAATTAGCTATGAATGCACCCGCAGGATCACTGGCGTTTTTTCATGTGTGCTGAAGCGCCTCTTGGAAATTTCCTCCTTTGTTTTCCAACCGGGCACAGCGAACAGAATTAGCTTGGGAATTTTCCACTGGTTTTAGCCCCCCGCTTGCTATGTTTGTTCTGTCTTGATGTCATCGGTGATGAATGCGATTGAAGTTGACAAAACAGCCAATAAACGAGAATCTCCTCTGTCTCGCCAGACAAATTTTGGTTGTGGGGAAACTTGGGTGCAAGACGCTTAGGAAATATTGAGTTACTTTACCACTGTTTCCTGGTTTATTAAGAATAATATTAAGACTCTAGCCGGCCATTCCTGACTTCCTTGCAAAACAGCTTTTGTATTTCTCTGAAAGCAGAGATTTCAAGGGCCGGACAAACCGTGCCCATCTCTTTCCCCCCAGGTCTTGGTTCAAGGTAAAGAGGTAGGTCTACAACACCTACGTGAGCAAGCCAGGCTTATTTTCACTTCTTCTGCCTAAAAACACAGTCGCTACAGCTCAGGCCCCCAGTAATGATGTCTTTTTCCTGGCAGAAAAGCAGCTCTGCTCCCCAGTTGCCTTTCCAAGAGGTTTCTTCTTCATTCACAGACTTCATTATTTTCAGATAAAAGGACAGCTAAGATGAGCGGCGCCAGAGGGGAGATACATCCCTCTAGAGAGGGCTCCTGGGCACAGCTGGAGGTAAGAAATAATGCGTGAGTTCAGAAGCACAAGGGGCAGCCAAAGAGGGTATATGGATGTCTTGAAGTTGAAATATCTGCCCTCCCCTTCCTGAGAAGTTTGGTTCCAAACTGGTGGTTGCCCAGGCATGTCGGCAGGTAGACACTGGTTCCTCTCCTTTCTCCACTAATGCCCGTTCGCTTGGCTGGTGTCTTGTATTAAACATTCTTCCTCGTTCTGAGCTCTGGCTTGACCTTCTTGTACTGCCCAACAACCAGCTCCCGCGCTCTCCAAAACCCCTCGGAGACAAAGTCCAACTCGACTGAGAAGCAGTTAGTGATGGGGAAGAGATGGGGGGTGAAGGAGATGCCCCACTGCTTTTGCTTCAATTGCAAAAGAGGAAGAAAAATAACCCCATTCCT
>NW_009731204.1:0-6594 GCF_000703405.1 Apaloderma vittatum | reverse complement strand
CCTTTTGCCTACCCAGCAGCAGCAGCAGCCAATACTCACCTTGGTTTTGTAGCCTACAGATTAATACATAGAAGAGCCTATTTTTATTCCGTGAACATCTGCTGGCCCCCTGCAAAAGGGGTTTCTCCAGGTCATGCTCCTCCCTACCCTCTGCCTCTGTCTGCCTTCCAAAGAGAGTGGTTTCTTTAACTCAGCCAGGTCATTTTGTTGAACTCCGAGCCATGAGGCCATGAGGATGAGCCCTCGGAGGACTGGAGGGGTTGGAACTAGATGACCTTTAAGGTCCCTCCCAACTCGAGCCACTCTATGACTCTATGCCTGACACCGAGGACGCTGCTGGCGTCGCATTGCCCAGCCCAGCGCTGCCACATGCCACTGTCCCACGGGAAGGGCAGCAGGGAGAAAGCCCAGGACCCCCTCATGTGGAGTGAACTGAACATCTCCACGTGGATGTCACCTCTCTGTGAACCGCCGGCTCCCTGAGCGGTGCTGAATTATTGAAAGAGCCGCAGATGATTTATGAATGTACCCGTTTCCGTCTCATTACGCATTCCCCCGGTACCTCCTCCTTTGCTCGCTGCAGGATGATTCTCAGAGCTCACATTTTAATTTCTTTAAGCACAACAAGCTCTTGCTGCAGCAAATTAATGAATATTTCTCAAACCCCGGTTTACTTTTCATTCAGTGAGCTTACCCCTCATTCAGCTCCCAAAGCAGATGGCAAGAAGCTCCTTAATTATGCGCCGCGGTCACCGTGTCCTCTCTTGGAGAAAAATCTGGTATTTGCCATACTTTATTCCACCCTGTTCCCCAAGGTGATGACAAGAGATGGGGTCCCTTGTGCCAGTCCCTAAAATCTTACAGCTGCATCCCAGCTGGGTACCAGCACCCGGGGCTCTCCCATGGCTCCTGGAGGGAGCTGTGCTGGGAGACTCCCCCCAGAATCCCACAACCAAAGCACCTACTTTAAGCACATTTTAATATCCATCTTTTGGGGGGTGGTAAAGAAGACCCAGGCATTGCTGCAGCCGGGACGGGGTTGTCCTACAGCCCATCTCTGGCAGCAATGAGCAATTTGGGGTGATCCTAGAGCAGGGAGGCAGGTGCCCCTCCATGGGGTCCTACAGCTGTGGGGGGGTGATGGCTTCAGCCTCTGGATCGCTTCGGCCAACACGCCAGCTGCTGATGGGCACAGCTGTGTCACCAACGCACCAGTGGCACCGCGAGGTGCTGGGCTCCAAAGATGAGCGTGAGCGTGTTTTCATCGTCACAAAGGTAAAACCTGCAGCTCCGTTGCTATAGGAACCCATCAACCCCCTCCCTGGGAAAAGTCACGCTACACTGGGTGCCTCCTGCAGAGGTGGCAGTGGAGGGGGGGACCTTGCTGGTGACCCTTCTCCTTGTCTGAGGACAACTTTCAGGGGAGGTCCTGGAGCACCCTGAGCCCTGCCGCTGTCCCACAGCAATATCCCCGCTACTGACCTCGCGCCTACGCAGCCCGGGAGACCCCCTCCTCCAAAACTCGTCCCCTCTGGCACGGGTGCTTGGCTCTGAGCTTTCACATACCTGGCTGGAAGCAGCCTCAGCGCTGGGTGTCCAAACCTCTCCAGATGTTGTGGTCTGCAGATGTCAACCTCTTCTGTTGGCCATAAAAACATACTGTAGCACCCATTCAGCTGCACCTGTCTCTTGCAACCACCTAAAACTTGGCAAAATCCACTCCCATGCAGGGAGGGGTAGGCCCTGTTTCCCTTGCAAACCTCCGGATGCACAAGTGTGGGTGACTGAGGGTGGAGCAAGCACCTAAACCAAAGAGACATCCCCACGATGGTGACACACAAGGGGCAGAGCCGGGACGGAGCTCAGCTCTCCAGCACCCACCGCTCCCCTGCCCCAGGCCCCTGATCTCCATCCCTCCGCCCAGGCGGATGCGGACAACCGTGCTGCCTCCCAGCATTGGCCCCAGTGCCCCCAGCTGTCCGACCAACTTGCTGCCAACTGCTTTTAAGCCCCACTGCTTGCAGACAAAGCTGCAGCTTGAGCAAACCGATGTGGTTTGGGGGGTATTTTTTTTTTTAGCAGATGCATGATACGACACTTACCTGCTCGACACAAAGAGGCCCAAGGGTGAGTTCTGAGGCGGTGGATGGTGGCTCCTCACCAGCTGCTTTTCAGCCAGCAATGTGCCAGCGTTCTCCCGTGAGCTCCAGCGCTGGAGTAAAAGGAAACTGGAGCCACAGTATAAAAAAGGTCAAAGCCTAATGAGAGATAAGGATGAAGAGGTTAACAGGGGAAAAAGCTCTGCTCCTGCTGGGAAAAGAGATGCCCTCTCTGCTGCTGAGCACTTGGTGCAGCAGAACGCCAGCCCGAGGGGACAGGGCTCGTCGCTTCTGCCCATCTCCCAGTGCGCGGGGCTGTCACTGCTGCAAAACGTGAAATATTTTGTGCAAGTTTGCCACCCTGCCTGGAAGTGAAGGGGCAAGGAAGCGGGGCTTGCAGCTGGAAACACAGCTTTTCCAGGGGCTCCCCCAAAGGAACGCCTCTCCTGGTGGCCAGAGAAACTTCAAACCCTTTCATAAAATCTCATTTAAAACCTGAAAGCCAGTTCTGCTCCCAGCATCGCGCGGCTTCCCCAGCTCCGGCGGCAGCAGGCTCAGGTCCGTGCACCCCGCCTGGGCAATTAGATGAAGCAACTTTTAAATCGTAATCCTGGCAAGAACAGAGAGCCCTGGATAAGGCACACTTCCAAAAGCAGAGCTGTGAATATCCCACCCTCCCTGCAATCTTTTATAATGCCCTCGACAATGGCTCTGCTGTCCTTTTCCGGGACCTTTGTGGGTCTGACGGCGACGTCGGAGCCCCGCCGCCTCGGCCAGTCTTGGCTGATATCATTACCCACAAAAGGGCCCTAAAAGCCCCCGTGATGTTCTCACTCAATTAATGTATTTTCATGCTCCTTCACTGAATAAACCCTTCTGTGACTCCCGCGGCTGCCGGCACGTGTGCACAGGACCAGCCTTCTTGGGTGCATTTTCACCGACAGAGCACACCAAGCAGGTCTGCTAAAGAGCAAAGTCATGCCTGAAGCACATGAAAACCCACTCTGCTTTTCTCCAGGTTTTCATCTTTCTGTTGCGTATTTAAGCCTTACACATAAAAGCAGACCTGAAATTAAGTTTTTACACCCACCTGCAGAAAGAAAACAGTAGAAAGGGCAGATAGATTCTGGGTAAATCAAACGCACTGATGGGATTCACGCCAAAATCCTGCCCCACCAGCTCCACTGTTGGACACCAGGGAGGTCAAGACTTCAGTCCTGGGCTGTACAGCGAGGCTGATCTGCAAAACGTGTTAAAGAATTGAGCCAGGCTGTGAGCAAGGAGAGGGAATGCAGACATTGCCCCAACCTATGTCCTCCTCAGGCCTGATGGGGTACTTCTGAGCGCAATCCAGCCCTTGGAGATCCCTCCTCTTGCCCCACGTGGAGGGATCCAGGACCACCAGCCTCTACCCAGCTGTTGCAAGAGGGGAAGCCAGACATAAATGTGTTTGCAGAGGGATATACCCTACCTCGAGGACGTCTGAGACCTTTATTCCACCCATCCCTCCATCCATCCCAGGAGACTGCCCCTCGCCGTACTGCTGAGCTCTGTCACTGATTAACATCACAGCCAAGATGTTCATGCACATATTTCTTTTGGCATTTTAACAGAAAGTTCTTAAGAAAGCAAACTGGTATTGATTCGGCTTTGCCCACAAATAAACTCTGCCCCAAACCACCTTGCCCCCGCAGTGTTAGAAAAAGCGCCACTGCCCACGGACACCCCGTTCTGCAGAGGGCTGAGGATTTCAGTGGCTGATCAGGGAAGAGGGTGGCTACAGTTTCATTTTAGTAACTCACTGCATTTTTATAGCGCCTTGGTTCAAGGCTTTTGAAAGACTTCCCAAACTGTCTAGGTTCCTGTTGGTCCTGGACTGTGGGGTTTCGACTAGGTTTCCATCCACAAACTGTTTTTCTGGTTGCTCAGAAACACCCCAAAGGCAAAAAAAAACCTCAGTGAAGGACCCATCTTGTGAAGTCTGGTACCAAAACCTTGGGAAAAGCACCCTGCTCCACCAAAACACCTCCACCTCCCTATGCCCAGCAGATCCATCGGAGACACTTTGTTTTCCCTCTTTCCAAATCCTGCCTGGGATGAAAGAAACATCCCGAGGACGCTTGTGCTTCTGTGGGAAAAAGAAATGTGGCCAAAAGCCGGCGACACGGTTGGCGGAGATTCTCCTCCACCTGAACACAAAGAGGAGCAGAAGCAAAGCTGGTTTGACGCCTCGTGCAGACATTAAAGCAGCCGTCCATGGCGCCATGTTTCGGAAAGTTTTGTTCCTGCCAGACCTGGGGTGGTGGCTCCCAGCCAGCGAGGTGATCAGCAGCCTTAACGCGTTTACTTCAGCACCAGCACCTGGCGAGGGAGTTTGTTATTTCTGCAGAAGCGCAATAGGAAAAGCCCCAAGGAAAAAGTCTGATGTACCTTCCAGAGAAACGTGAACTCGGCGAGTGCTCCCTGAGCTGGCTCCAAATCACCCGCGTTGAAGTCTCTTCCTCCGCGTGAAACCACTGGGCTTTGTGGTGTCGCGCTGCAAAAAGCAAACCCCTCGGGTTTTGGTACGTTGGGATGTGGCTTTGCAGGTGTGACGGTGGAATTAGTAAAACTGATGACACGCGTAACGAGATTTTTTGAAACAGCAAATGATCCTGACCTGTCGTGCTCCCTCGTCCGACGGGGAACGCCAAACCAGCAGCTCCAGACGCCAAACGCCAAACGGCTCTCCTCTTCTCCGCCGCCGCGGTCCGAGCACCACGCTGAAGGTATTTAAACACATTTGCTGTAATTATTTAAACATCACAAAGACCGAACAGGGATGGATTTCCCACGCTTACACTGGTTAATCGCTGGGAAACAGGGAGCTTCCCTCAGAGCAGGAGCCTTTCCCACATTCAGTGCGTTTTTCCCAAACTTCTGCCCAAGCTACCAGGTTTTTGCCTGTGTCAAGAGGGTATAAGGAGGTAGGAGGCCGTTTGCTTTTATTTAAAGAGAAAAAGGGGATCATTGATATCCAGTAAAGGGGTAAAAGGCAAAGAGAAGCAAAATCCTTCTGTGTGCAATGATTAAGGGGATAAGAGAAAAATCTTCATATAGAGAACAGAAGCTGCAGCAGATAAACAAGCAGCTCAAGCCGTTAAAACTACGGAGAAATAAACATTTAATTAAAAATCCAATCACTGTAATGAGCACGAAACGTTCCCTCGGCTTCGCAGAAGCAGAGAGAGATAGTGAAGTCTCACCAACTTGTTCCCAGCCAGCGAGACCCCAAGGTCAGGCTTAATCAAAACTCAGAGCACCGCACCCCCGGCATCTGTTTCACAAACCACAAGTGGATTCCGGCTGGGATCTGGTGCCTTTGGCAGCAGGCACCAAACATTCCCACACTGACATCGAAATCGCTTTGCAGATTTCAGGCTGGGCACAAGGGCAGCAAAGGCAATTTCTAGCCACAGTCCCATTATCCAAGGTAAAAAAAACAAAGGTAAAAAAATAAAACAAAAAAAAAAATCACACAACTCATCCCGCACTTGGCTTCAATGGAGGGAGACGGCGACTTCGCCACGAGTTTACAGATACAGCAAATCCATCAAGTTCCTCAAGTCATGCCCTAGGCAGCACTTTTCCCACTACTTTTGGTTTGTTTGGATGTGGCTCTGTGCCCTTCCCTTGGGTGATTTCACAAATCCTAAAGAAAACACCTTAATTTTCCCCTTTTTTGAGATATTCATGCCAGGAAACCACCCGCTCCCGGCGGTATCTGTAATCCATCCCTACCGCTCTGTACCGGCTCCACAGCGATGAGGTGCCTGTTCTGCTGCTGACGGCTGCTTTTCGTCCCTCCGCCTGTGTCGGGTAATCGTCCCGCTGTTTGGCGTCGATGCGTTTCTTTCTCCACTCGTTATCGCTGCTCCAGCTCTTAAAAACACAAATTAGTGAAGGCAGGACCCGCCTGTTCATCACACTTCAACACCATGGCTTAGCACGAGGGGCAGGAGGCCTCTCCGAGAATACGAATAAGCACCAACATCAAAGGAAAAGCACTAAGCGACGGGATAATTCATATAAAAACTTTATTAGAAACGAGGACGCAGCCTCCCAGGAACAACAATCTAATTTATCTCCCAAACTTTCACGATTTACTGGCCATAATTAAATACCAGGAGCTGCAAAAATCTGTCAAAGAAGGGAGAACTAATCCTCAAATCGCTATTATTTCAAACGTTGCCGGAGAAATCGATTTCTCCATGGTGCTTGGCGGGTGGGCGGGCGCCCAGCGGGGCGGGGAGCCAGCACCCTGTGGGAGGGGGGAACCAGGATGGGTTGGATCTCACCAGAAACTCATATGGCTTTAATTCAGCGAGAAGAGGGAGAAGAGCAAGTTGTTACGGTTTGATGTTGCGTATGACACATCGCGCTGGGTACCTCAGAATCTTAAAATTGCCCAGAAGTAACTATGACCCTATTGTGAGTTTTATTTCAATAGTAAATA